>NW_027437222.1:20000-172500 GCF_033239565.1 Halichoeres trimaculatus | reverse complement strand
CACTGATTTCATCCTCTCAGCCACGTGAGGAAAAACAGAAATAATTTCATGTTTGTCTGAATCTGTGACGCTGTCGTACGGTGAAATTATCCCAACAGTAGCAGTGAGGGGTTAAAGGGACTGAATTTGGAAACTCAAACATATATTCACGGGTCATTTTTCAGAATAAAATCTTCATCGTCGTCTTTCTTAATCTCTCTGCAGTCAGGCACACGTCATTACGATGAGCTGAACATGTTCTTATGTTGGTTTCCCAGCATCCCTCTGGTTTAATCCTCTCCTTACAGAGTAAACATGTTTCTATGATCACAGATTGATGATGATGATGATGATGATGGTGATGATGATGATGATGGTTTCTCTGTTTGCAGCTCTACAGAGAGGTACGCATCATGAAAACCCTCAACCACCCCAACATCGGTGAGTCACAGCCCCACCCTCAATCACTGAGAGTGTTTTATACCAGGCACACGTTGATCTGTGTGTGTGTGTGTGTGTGTGTGTGTGTGTGTGTGTGTGTGTGTTTCAGTGCACCTGTTCGAGGTGATAGAGACAGAGAAGACTCTGTACCTGATCATGGAGTACGCCAGCGGAGGTGAGTGACCTCAGAGAGGAGGAGCTTTCTGTGTCCACACGTTACAATCATCAAATCCAGCGATCCATGAAAATATTAAAGGGATAGTTCAGGTTTTTTGACATGAACCTGTATGGTATCCTCATCTGTAGTCACGTCCATCAGCGCTGTCTTACCCCTGTCAGTGTCCTGTGACCAGAGATCTGGTTCTGGTTTTGGTCGGGGGTAGGTCAGCGCTGATGTACATAACTATAGATGAGGATGCCAAACAGGTTCATGTAAAAAAACTGAACTATCCCTTTAAGATATAAAAATCCATCATGATGAGGAAAACGTGTGATTAATCTCTAACGAGTCTCCACCTTTTCTGTTTCCTCCAGGTGAGGTGTTCGACTACCTCGTGGCTCACGGCAGAATGAAGGAGAAAGAGGCCAGAGCCAAGTTCAGACAGGTCGGTACCTTTACCTCACCTGACCTCACCTGACCTCACCTGTCTCCTGACCTCATTTGTCCCCTGACCTCACGAGGTGTCTCCTGGTGAAGGAAACTTGATCAAAGACGAGATGAGGGGCTGAGTTTGTGACTCAGCAGGAACCGGAGCGTGAACTCTGGTTTTCCTGGTTTGACTGGGAGGAAGGAGGAAGGAGAAAGGAGGAAGGAGGAGGGAGGAAGGAGGAGAGTTTAGATCCTGATCCAGGCGTTCAGCAGAGGGGACAGGAGCAGAGATCTGAGCTGTTCAG
This sequence comes from Halichoeres trimaculatus, assembly GCF_033239565.1. Lineage (NCBI taxonomy): Eukaryota > Metazoa > Chordata > Actinopteri > Labriformes > Labridae > Halichoeres > Halichoeres trimaculatus. The sequence continues at coordinate 171,186 of NW_027437222.1, read as the reverse complement.
GGTTAAACTTTGATTGTTGACTCAAAGGAGCAGCTCAGGAGCTGTTTCTCCTCTGTCTCTGCTCCGGGCGTGGTTGGTGAAGGAGCTTCAGGTCAGAGTCTGTTCAAACACCGTGTCCTGACGTCTCTGTGTCTCTGTGTCTCTGTGTCTCTGTGTCTCTGTGTCCTCAGATCGTCTCGGCGGTGCACTACTGTCATCAGAAGAACATCGTCCACAGAGACCTGAAGGTGAACCCGTCGTTTCTGAGGACGTTTCTGTTCCTCTCTGCACGGTTAGGGTCTTTTTAAAAAGTGTCATCGTCTGTTTTGTCTCGTGCAGGCGGAGAACTTGCTCCTAGACGCCGACTCAAACATCAAAATCGCCGACTTCGGCTTCAGCAACGAGTTTTCAGCGGGCAGTAAGCTGGACACGTTCTGCGGCTCCCCGCCGTACGCCGCCCCCGAGCTGTTCCAGGGGAAGAAGTACGACGGCCCCGAGGTGGACATCTGGAGTCTGGGCGTCATCCTGTACACGCTGGTCAGCGGCTCGCTGCCGTTTGACGGACAGAACCTGAAGGTGAGATGATGTAAACATGATGTCATCAAACGTCTCAAAGCGTCCAGACCTCAGACTGACACTCTCTGTTTGCTCCTCATCCTGTCCAGGAGCTGAGGGAGCGCGTCCTGAGAGGGAAGTACCGCGTCCCTTTCTACATGTCCACAGACTGCGAGGGGATCCTGCGCCGCTTCCTGGTCCTCAACCCAACCAAACGCTGCTCGCTGGAGGTGAGGAGGAGGAGGAGGAGGAGGAGGAGGAGGAGGAGGAGGAGGAGGAGGAGGAGGAGGAGGAGGAGGTTTATGTCTCTTTACTCTGAGCTCATTTTCTCTTCTTCTCCTTCAGCAAATCATGAAAGACAAATGGATCAACTCTGGGTACGACGGGGACGAGCTGAAGCCCCACACAGAGCCCGACGAAGACCTGAACGACACCAGCCGCATCGGTAGAAACACACTTCACCTCCACCCACTGATCTGTTCATTAACGTGTGATCAGAGAAAAGATGAAGGGATGAATCATCGTGGTTTGTTCTGAGCAGAGCCAAATGTTCAGAGAGGAAAGTTTAGGAGGAGAAATCAGAGCGCTTCATGTTTCAGACGTGGTGGCGAGGAGCTGCTGGTTAAAGTTCAGGCTTTAAAACAAATAATCATCAGTCAGCCCTAACCCTCAACGTGCTGCAGACTTTAATAAACAATCTTCCTCTGGAGGTTCATGCTCACAGCCATGTTTGTGATGTCACTTCCTCTGTCCCCAGATGTGATGGTGGGGATGGGCTTCACCAGAGAGGAGGTCAGAGAGTCTCTGGTCAGTCAGAAGTATAACGAGGTCACCGCCACCTACCTGCTGCTGGCTCGCAAGAACGAGGTCAGACTCTCAGACCAGGTCTTTGATTGGTCTCTTTTCTTTTCCTCTGAGTGAATGAATGAATGAGTGAGTGAATGAGTGAGTGAATGAATGAAAGAGTGACTGAATGAATGAATGAATTAATAACTGAATGAGTGACTGAATGAAACTGTTAAATAAAGAAACTTGACGCTGACAGAGACGATGGAGACCGAGTTTTTGATTCTTCATTTTTACTGCTTCTCCCTCAGACCGAGACCCCTGAGTCCAGGACCGGCAGCAATCTAAGTCTAGCTCGAGTCCGACCCGGTACCATGACCAACGGGACCAGCAAACACGCCACCTCCTCGTCTGCAGCATCGTCTTCCTCCTCTGGCCACAAAACGCAGCGCAGCGCGTCCACCTACCACCGCCAGAGACGCCACTCGGACTTCTGTGAGGCTGAACGCGCTTCCTGCTGGTTTTCGTCCAATCAGACGCTCACACACTCACCGCCCTGTGTTTCTGTGCCCCCCCCAGGTGGACCGGCAGCTCCAGGGTCCACACATCCCAAACGGAGCCCCAGCGGTACTGCTGAGGGGGCGGGGCTAAAGGAGGAGCGGCTGTCCATCAGGAAGCCCAGCACCAACACGGTGGGCTCCCGTAGCATCCCCACCCCCTCCAGCCCCATGGTTAGCTCCGCCCACAACCCCAACAAGGCCGAGATCCCCGACCGCCGCAAGGAGGCCAACTCCACCACGGTAAAGACCCAGACCCAGACCCAGACCCAGACCACAGACCACAGACCCAGACACAGACCCAGACCCAGGCACAGACCACAGACCCTGTCCCAGACCCAGACCCAGACCCAGACCACAGACCCAGACCACAGACCACAGACCACAGACCCAGACCCAGACCCAGACCCAGACCACAGACCACAGACCACAGACCCAGACCACAGACCCAGACCACAGACCACAGACCCAGGCACAGACCACAGACCTAGACCACAGACCCAGACCCAGACCCAGACCCAGAGCCAGACCCAGACCACAGACCCAGACCTAGACCACGTACCTGCTCAGGTTCAGTACCTCGTTGATACTCCAGGGGACAGAATCCTCCTGCTCATCCTAATCCCGTCTCCTCAGATTACTGCGTGATGTGCCCGCTCTGACACAGATATGATGAGGTCTGGAAACATGAACCAGCTCAGATTAGAGTCAGCTGGAGCGGTTAATCTCTGCCACATCCTGAGATCAACAAACTGCAGATTCACCCAACACGGAGGAGTCCTCAGATTACAGTTATTCTGTCAGATTAACACCAGAGAGAGGACGTGTAGAGCCAGGCCTGACGCAAGATTAACCTGAGATTAACTCTGAGATTAACCTGAGATTAACTCTGAGATGTTCAGAGGAACCAGGACAGACTGCAGAGTCCGAGCTAAGGGGGTCAGGGGGTCTGGGGATCTGCTGTTTTGGGGGCTAGAATAATCCCACTATGTGCTCAGGCTCAGAGTTTATAACGCGTCATGTGACTGTTCTGTTTCTGATTGGTCCACAGAATAACATCCCCGCCAACGCCATGACCCGCAGGAACACGTACGTGTGCACGGACCGGTCCAACGCTGAGAGACACACGCTGCTGCAGAACGGCAAAGAGAACAGGTGAGAGGACGAGACACGAACTGGAGTTTATCTTTAATCTGCTCCATAATCTGAGGGATTAGAGTGAAGATCATAAACTGTTAGAGAGGGAAGAAACATGGACAGGATTAATCTCTGCTGTCCTAAAGGAAAGGCAGGAAGTCTGAGAGCTGAGGGGGAAGAAATGACTCAATTTCCCATGAGCACTAGCACCCACTGTCTTTAAGGTGTGACTGTAACTAAGGCTTCTTTTTAACTCTACCTTTCTTTGTTCAAGACAAGTTTTCCCAGGATGCAAAGCGGCGAGGTAATGTATTCATCATAGTATGAAGGTGACACCAGTTAGACGTGATGACCTCAGTTTGTGGTTTAGTTTCTGAAGCTGACGATCTGTGACCTGTGCTCTGAGACGTGTCTGTAACGTGTAACGTTAGTGAATCCTGGTTCTGTCCTACCAGAGCTCATCTACCAACTCCAACCTCACCAAGCAGAGCTAACGTAACCTGGCTCTTCATTTTATTGATAGACTCTCAAGTTTGAACAGACCACTGCAGAATAACTGCTGACTGTGGGTTGGAGGCTACATTAGCACAGACAGTTTAGCCCCTGTGTTAGCCTTTAGCTCATGATTAAGCCTTTAGCTCCTGTTTTAGCGTCTAGCTCCTGTTTTAGCCTTGAGCTCCTGTGTTAGCCTTTAGCTCCTGTGTTAGCCTTTAGCTCGTGCTCTATCTTCACCCTCCCTACAGGGTGAATCTCAGGAGCTCTTCCTGGCGTTGAGGACCTGGTCTTGGTGCTAAAACTGGTTTTGTTATCACTCATTAATAACAGAGTTAAAGCTGATAATCTCATTTCAAACCTGGATTAAAACAGACAAACATGTAAACTTTGAGCTGCTGCTGATCCAGAGTCCTCACAGGGCCTCTCCTCTACCTGGCTGCACTTCCTGTCACATGTCCCCTCAGTAATGAACCCAGCCTGAAGCAACCAGTTCACAGACTGGTTTCACTGGTACAGCTGGTCTCCCTGAGCTCAATCTGGCCTGAGGTGATGCTCTCACTGTTAGTCTCCTCAGGAGGAGAGAGAGGGTTGATGTGACAGATGGTTGTCTGCTCGTCAGTCTCAGAGCGAGCGTGAACCGTCTCCTCTCCTCCTCCTCCTCCTCCTCCTCCTCCTCTTCCTCCTCCTCCTCCTCCTCTCTGATCACGCTCTCGTCTCTCACTTCTGTTCTGGCTGAACACTTTCATCCCTTCATCACTCTCTGTCTCTCTGTCTCTCCCTCTCTCCGTCTCCGTCTCTCTGTCCCCTGAGCTCCAGTTTCTGCTCGTGTCGATCAGATGAAGTCTGAGTAAACAACATTTTTACATAAAGGAGTTCACAGTGAGCCGCTCTCCATCACAGGTGGAGGTTCAGAGATGGAGAAATGAGGATGAGAGTGACAGGTGAAAGGAGGGGGGGGGGGGATGAAAAGAGAGATAAAGGGGGAGGAGGGGGAGGTTAGCAGAGCAGCAGGATGCGGCGATGACGGGCGTTGTGCCAACCTGACCCTCCAACAGGCTCAGAGGCCCTGTCAGTGTGATGCCATGGCAGAGTGGTTGATGCACACACACACACACACACACACACACACACACACACACACACACACACAGAGTCACATTGAGCTGATGCAGTAGCAGCAGTAAAGCTAATTATATTTATTTGTGTGAAGCAGTGAGGGTTAGAAACACACACACACGTGAGATCAGAGTCTGATCCACATGGAGACAGGAACGAGGTCAGCGTGGACGTTAGTGGAGCCTGACGTGACTCAAGATGAGATTAAAGTCAGGAAATGGAGCAGAAAACGTTCAATCTGGAGCTTAAGGAGGAAGAAATCAGAAACGTTTGGGGCTGAAAATGTTGTTTACAGGTAGAAAAATCATCTGAGTGATCAAATCCAGATCCTGATCCTGATCCAGATCCTGATCCATTAAACCATCCTGACATGTTTCCCCCACAGCGCCCCCTAATGGACAACATGTTGATGCAACAGGTAACACTGCAGGAAACTGACCACTGATCATCAGATACACCTGAGGGACAGGTGAGCTGTGATGTCATCAGTCTGTGACGGTGGACCAATGAGGATGCTGGACGTCCCTGAGCTGGATTTATCAGAGCATGACAGATTTAGAAAGTTGTTTCCTTGTTTTTGTACCCAGCTCACTGGTCTGCATGTGTTTAGGAATTTACTTCATTTTACTGCACTTCAGTTCGCTTTACGGCAGAAAGATTAAAGGGAAACTTTACCGTCCATGACAAACTCCTCCTCAGAGTTTCCTCCCTGCTGCACCTCTCATTCAGCTCCTCCTTTGTCAGACACACACACACACACACACACACACACACACACACACACACACACACACACACACACACACACACACACACGTCGGGCCTGACTGTCTGGCTGGTGGCCCGCGGCTGCTTTCCTTAACGCTCTAGAAAACACCCACACAGGCTGAAGTGGAGCAGGACCATTAGACGGGTTAAGCTGAAGCACAGCCGCTGCACAGCACGATCGTTTAACGTCGATGGGAACGAGCTGCCTGCTGCAGCTGACAGCACGGGGGGAGGGAGGTGTGTGTGTGTGTGTGTGTGTGTGTGTGAACACTGGTGAGCAGAGGAAAACAGAGGAGGAAGGCTGAACGGGTGCAAACCTGAGGAACCAGAGGCTCTGAATAAATAACTAAACCTCATTGGTCCATCGTCACAGACTGATGACATCACAGCTCACCTGTCCCTCAGGTGTCTCTGATCCTGATGATCAGAGGTCAGTTTTCTGCATCAACATCAGCAAACTCTGCTTCAGACTGAGGAACATGTTCTCCATTAGGGGGCGCTGTGGGGGAAACATCTCAGGATGGTTTTTGAGGGAACTGATGATACAGAACATTTGCACTTAATGAAATCACATTAGCATTTTGTTGAACTAAATATGAATCATTTCTTGCAATAGGACTTTCAACTTTTTTAGGTTTTTTTTATATTTTATTTTTTTATTTAATTTTTTGATGTTTTTCCAAATACAGGGAGAAAAATCTTTTTTTTTTTTGAAGATTTGGCAAGATTTTGATTTTTTGATTTTTCGAAATTTCAAAACTTTTTAAATTCTACAAATTTTTGCAAAGTATTTAAATTACTTTTTAAAATTTTTTGCACATTTTCAAAATTTCTACAATTTTTGAAAAATTTATAGAACTTTTGAAATTACATTTTTAATTGTTTATGCAAATCTTTGAAATTTTGGCAAATTCTTATTGATTTTTTTTTCACAGAGATGTTTTTATTAAATTTTCACAAGTTTATAATCCAAGTGTTAACCGTTGACAGTAAATTCATGAGATGTACAATCAGCTCAGGTCGCAAAAAAAAGACTGTCCGTACAGAGTAAGAGAAGAAGGAAAAAACAAAAACAAAAAAATAACAACACAAAACAGAGAACTTCTCAAACCCACCCACCCCACGCAGCGTCTCCGAGCCAGACTTATTCCAAGAAGAAAAATCTTATTGAAATTTTGAACATTTTGCAAATTTATGAAATTTATGACAGGACAAATTTATCAGTTTTTTGAAAACATTTGCAAATTTATCAGAAATAAAAAACTGGCATCACATGTACAATTTTATAAACACAAAACTGTCTTGTTTAGATATTTATTCATTAGATTTTTACTATGAATGAAATTTTATACACTTTTTTTATCTTATTGTGAAGATAAAGTAGACTCTGTGTCTCTGTAATGACTTTAGTCCAGGTGAGCTGAGGAAAAACGGCTCCTATGAAGGTGAAGGATGCAGACTCCTGTGTTAAAGTCGCCCTGTTGTTCAGATAAGGAGTTATCCTCTAACGCGTGTCTGCTCTGATGTAAACAAACGTTGTTGCATCTCCGTGGAAACTGACCACAGCTTGTTTCTCTCTCCTCCAGCTCCCTGTCCCACCGCCTCCCCCCTGCCTCCCCCTCCACCCACAGCATCGGCGGGGCCTCCGGCGTCTCCTCCTCGTCCTCCACGCCCTCCTCCCGCCTCTCCAGGGGGACCACGGTGAGGAGCACTTTCCACGGGGGGCAGATCAGAGACCGCCGGCCCCCGTCCCACGCACCCCCAGCCTCCCCGACCCTGTCCCACGACTCCAGCCCGCTGCCCCACGCTCGGACCCGGGCCACCACCAACCTGCTCAGCAAGCTCACCTCCAAGCTGACCCGCAGGTAAGGGGAGGAGCTGGGAGGAGGACTGTGTGACTCTGATTGTAGAGGTCTGGTTTAGACCGTCAGACCAGGATCGTGTCCCTGCTGGAGCCGGTTTTGCTGACCTGTTTGTCTCTGAGCTTCCTGTAACTGGACAGAAATAAAGCTGGACATGGAGATCCCTGAGCTAACTCTGCTGCCTGTCTCTTCCTTAACCAGCACTAACCACGGCGCCCTCCTCTAACCCACATCTTTACAGGCTGTAGAGGCCGTCCCCCTGCAGCGCAGACCGGGGTCTGAAGGGTCTGATGGGTCTGAAGGGTCTGAAGGGTCTGAAGGGTCTGATGGGGTCTGTCTGTAACGATGGTCCTTTAAAACCTCAGGGTCACAGTTTTCCTCTGGTTATAAATGAAGGGTGGGGGTAACAAACGTGGTCTCTCAGAGGAGCCCCTCAAACAGACGACGACCCGTTGGACCCCGGTCTGGGCTCAGGTGGACCCCCTGTTTCTCTCTGGTGTTTCTTCAGCTGCTCATCGTTGCTTGGTCTGTCTGTTTGGTTTCTGACGACGTTTGCTTCCCCTGCCGGTCACCGTCCTCTCTCTGTCCTCCTTTGCAGAGCGACGGCACATAAAGTTTGATTTGTTCTTCCTCCTCTGCTTCTTCTTCTGTCTCATCTCTCCTCCTCCTCCTCACTCGCTGTCTGCTCTTAACGTTCCTTTTTTTTCTCCATCCCTCTCTTCACCTCCTCTCCATCTCCTCCTCCTCCTCTTCCTCTTCCTCTTCTTCTTCTTCTTCCTCTCTCCTCCTAGGGTCACTCTTGACCCTTCTAAACGTCAGAGCTCAAACAAGTCAATGTCGGGCTGCACCCTCCCACAGGGGACAAAAACAGTTAGTAAGTCTTCCTTTCCCATGTTTTCTGGCTGCTTCCTGTCTGTCTGTCTGCTTCCTGTCTGTCTCTCTGCTTCCTGTCTGTCTGTCTGCTTCCTGTCTGTCTGTCTGTCGGTGTCTGTCTGTCTGTCTGTGCCCTGTCATCCCTCTGCTCGTCACGCTGCCCCCTGCAGGTCAGACCTCGGTCAAACAAACAGAGACCAAACAGTTTCTGTCTCCATGGTTTAAACCAGAGTTGGAGGCAGGTGTTAAACCTAATCTCAGATTATAATCTGACAGTAATGTCTTCAGTGTTGATGGTGGTGTTGTTATGACTGAGGTCTGATCAGCTGTTGCCTGCCTCAGCGTGTCCGTCAGTCTGTCTGCTTCTGTCTCTGCTGGCTGCGCTCAGCTCTGTAGCTTCCCCTAGAGGCTGTAGGAGGAACTGCACAATCACCGTTTCCAAAAAACACGGGCTGTTGTTTTTTGATGGACGCTGTTCGTGTTTACCTCAGACTGAGACAGTTTGGATGTTAGTGTAGGATTAAACTGAGGCGTTCAACTGAGAGTTTATTGCGTCTCTACTGTACTCGTCTGGGTCATGTGATCAACACCGTCTGTTTGTTAGTCAACAAACCTGCAGTCCTGCAGCCGACCACCAGGCCTCAGGGTCAGGGTCAAAGAGGAGTGAGAGCGGTTTCATTCATCTCACAAAGTTTTATAAAACTTTAATCTTTAAATAGTAAATATCAATTGGAAACACTGAGAAAATCAGTCAGAAATTATGGTTAAATGTAATATTTCATCTTTAATCACTTTTCTCTGACCATCCAGATGTTTTTGATCGGGAGAGGTGTTTGGAGGAAGAAATGAGTCCAAGAAAACTTCTAGTTTTGTTGACGAGACGATTCAAATCAAAAATGTTCATTTTTTTATTTATAGAAGTCAAACAAACACAATGATTCACGTTTTCAGAGAAGAAATGGGGTTGTTTTTATCTCAAGACGAGTTTTTCTCCCAGAGCCACAGGAACAAAAGCTGAGCTCTCTGAGACGACCTCTCCTTCACCTCTGGGCTGTTATGGTCCTCACCATTGTTCCTCTGACTGTAAAGTGCACTGTGTGTGTGTGTGTGTGTGTGTGTGTGTGTGTGTGTGTGTGTGTGTGTGTGTGTGTGTGTGTGTGTGTGTGTGTGTGTGTGTGTGTGTAGCCTCCAGCAGCAGATGCTTTAAGGAGCCTGCTCCATCATCCTCACTGAGCGTCACTGTCGTTTAAATCAGGATTAGTTACATAACCAGATTAATCCTGCTGCTCCCAGAGACTGTTCCCCTCAAGATACTGTCTGTCTGTCTGTCTGCCTGTCTGCCTGTCTGTCTGCCTGTCTGTCTGTCTGCCTGTCTGTCTGTCTGTCTGTCTGTCTGCCTGTCTGTCTGTCTGTCTGTCTGTCTGTCTGTCTGTCTGTCTGTCTGCCTGTCTGTCTGTCTGCCTGTCTGTCTGTCTGCCTGTCTGTCTGTCTGTCTGTCTCTCTGTCTGTCTGTCTGTCTGTGTGTCTGCCTGTCTGTCTGCCTGTCTGTCTGTCTGTCTGTCTGTCTGTCTGTCTGTCTGCCTGTCTGTCTGTCTGTCTGCCTGTCTGTCTGCCTGTCTGTCTGCCTGTCTGTCTGTCTGTCTGTCTGTCTCTCTGTCTGTCTGTCTGTCTGTCTGTCTGTCTCTCTGTCTGTCTGTCTGTGTCTGTCTGTCTGTCTGTCTGCCTGTCTGTCTGTCTGCCTGTCTGTCTGTCTGTGTCTGCCTGTCTGTCTGTCTGCCTGTCTGTCTGTCTGTCTGTCTCTCTGTCTGTCTGTCTGCCTGTCTGTCTGTCTGCCTGTCTGTCTGTCTGTCTGCCTGTCTGTCTGTCTGTCTGTCTGTCTGTCTGTCTGTCTGTCTGTCTGTCTGTCTGTCTGCTCAGAGACAGTTGTGTAGTCAGAGGTGATCAGTCTTTATATCTCACCTTTATTACCTGTCTCAGGTGTGTTATGCAGACAGGAAGTGTGATGCTGAGGGCGTGGTCCAATCAGAATCCTCCTTTTCTCCTGAAACAAAGACAGAGCTCAGTCAGGTCCACTGACCCGTTCACAGTAAAGCTAACAGACGGTTTCTTTAAATACCTGGGCTGGTCCAGCCGCCCTGGTTGGTAAACACTGAGGTGTGTGTGTGTGTGTGTGTGTGTGTGTGTGTGTGTGTGTGTGTGTGTGTGTGTGTGTGTGTGTGTGGATTAGCCGTGCAGGGAGGAGGCACGTTTAAAGAGCTGAACCTCACGTTAAGATGCTTACAGCTCCCGGGTCAGAGCCGGGCCCACATTAGAACAGGCTGAGCAGACCGTGACCTCTGAACACTGAGTCCTGCTGGAGCTGAACGGGTTAAAATAGCGTGACAGAACCACAGGACAGCGCCACCGCCAGAGCAGGTCGAGACGAGGAGGAGAGACTTCCTGACAGATCGTTAACGACCAAACTTTGCTCATAGCGAGGTTCAAAACGTGCAGCATCAAGGTCTGATCACTCGCCCTCCCTGAGACCACCACCGTGGACTCACTCTGATCCTTCAGGGTGGAGGAGAGACCACACTCCTCACAGATTATACAGCAATGCTAGCCCCTGGTGGTCATGAAGGGGAAGTGCAACGAGCTGAACCAAACTCAATGACACCATTCAGGAAAATCCTGTCACAGGTTCTGCAGCTCCAAACCATCAAACCTGCAGGAACCAGTCGATGACAGAGATAAATTATTTTATATTTTATTTTATTATTAAACCATCTGCAGCCACAGACCTGATTCACTGAGCACAGAGCGGTTTATTAAAGTTAGACATGATAAATACTTCATGTGTTCATCCTGTGATGATCCATGAACCGTCAGTGAGCTGAAGATGAGGAGCTCCTCTGACGTCCAGCTCTGAGCTCAGCGAGCAGCGTTTGACTGAACTTTTCTTTTTGACCCGTGTTAGTTTTTCATTTCTCCGTCTGTGTCTGTGTCCGTCCATCTCGCCGTTCCTCATCGTGCGGTCTGTCTCACTCTGTGGGTTTAGGAGCAGCGTGCTGTCGTGTTGGTTGATCCATCTCATGACTGTTGCATTATTGAAACAGGAAGTGGGGGGAGGGGCCAGGAAAGGTGGGGTGGGGGGTGGGGGGGTTGATGTGGGAAGGTGATTGGCCGAACGATTGCTAACAGACACCTTTGTCTTCTTCTTGAGGGTCACAGACGAACCTGAGAGAATCAGCAGATCTCCGGTCACAAGGTGAGACCCCTCCTCCATGTTTCTAACATACAGCAGCTGAACAAATTTATAATCACTAGCTATCTATAATCTGAATGATAAATCTGAATAATTAATCAGAAAAAAAATCAGAATAAAATCAGAATAATTAATCTGATTAATTATTCTGAATAATTAATCAGAATGATTAATCAGAATAAAATTGGAATAATTAATCTGAATAATGATTCTAAATAATTAATCTAAATAATTAATCAGAATAATTAATCATAATAATTAATCAGAATGATTAATCAGAATAAAATCTGATTAATTAATCTGAATAATTAATCTGAATAATTAATCTGACTGCTGGGGTTTAAACAGCTGGAAATAAAGGAAATGAAAGCTTAACTTCATGTAGACAAATATTTTACTGATCCAGGTTTTTCTTCTGATGGAGACGTCAGCGGCTCAGACTCCTGTCCACAAACTGTCTGAGCTTCATCTTTATATTTATTATAAATTTATTATAAAGTGATTTCAGTCAGCAGATTTTTCCCAAAGTGAACTTTATTTTCTGTTTCTGATTCACGACCTGCTGCAGGTGGTTTTTGTTTCCAGCTTCAACTCCTTAAAAAACTTTTTTCCTCCTGTAAAAGTGAATTTTCTCCTTCTCCTGGGGAGGACAGGAGGAGATCTGCTCCTACAGAGGAGGCTCAGTTTGTGTTAAACTACGAACAGAGAGATGAAACAAACCAAGTCTTAGTGTCGATGTCTGAGCTCAGGAAATAAAGTGTTTTCAGATTCAGTCAGAGCCACTTTCACCTGATGAGTCCAGAAAAAACTTACTTTATGATAATTCAAGACAAATGGTCTGAACCGCTGTGAAAATAGAAATAAAAATCTGACAGCGTGGCAAAAGAAAATGTACTTTTCAAGTTTCTGAAAAAAGAAAATGTTTTATTTAAAATAATTAAACTATTTTTCATGAATGTTTGTTTTTAAATATCTTGAATTCAGACATTTTTCTGGAAGTGAGACACAAACGCTCAGATTTCAGATTTTCTGTCTCGTCCTGTGAACTCAACGCTTAGAAACTTCAGACTGACGCACGTTTGATCAACGTGTGTTGGAAATAAGAGGAGTGTGATTGGAAGTAATGAACATTATTAACAAATTCAGATAATTCAAGGTTTAAATTAAGACTCAAAGGTGAAGGTTTAGATTTGATGAGGTGTTTTTACTTGTCCGAAGTTAAATCTGTAAAAACGACGAACAGGAGGATGAAACCAGCTCAGAGTCTGGACTTTCTCCTGATCCTGTTTGGTTTTGGGGTTTTTTGGTGTTTCCTCCATGCCGCCTGTGACTAAAGGTTGTTTCACTCCTCTCAGCCTCCCCAGCTTCAGCCCTGTCTCAGTCTAAGTCCCAGCCTCAGGTTCAGACTCAGGGTAAAAGCAGGTAAAGCTCACCTTAGTCCAGATCCGTGATGTGGGTAGAGACAAGTCCTGATCCCTGTGGAGTGGTAGAAAGAGGAGCAGACGTAGACCACTGTGTGATGACTGATTGATGACTGATTGATGACTGATTGATGACTGATTGGTGACTGATTGATGACTGATTGATGACTGTTTGATGACTGTGTGATGACTGTTTGATGACTGATTGATGACTGTTTGATGACTGTTTGATGACTGATCGATAAGCTCCTCCCCCTCTCACTGTGTGTACGACCAGAGCCAGGGAGCATCGATCAGGAGCTCAGGACTCTGAGACTGAAATTCTCCAGCGTTTTCTGCACATTTTATCATCGAACCCTGAACGAAATGTTTGACATGATCAGAGGTCTGAAACCTTTGGTTCATAGGAGCAAAGTTTCCTCAGCTCAGCTGGATTAAAGTCATTCAGGAGCCACAGAATCTACTATATCTTCACAATAGAGACTAAACAGTATATAGAAATCTATAAAAATCAACACTTAGTAAAAATCTATCAAAAAGCGTGTTTATTAAATTGTTCTTGTGATGTCTTAGTTTTCTATCTGTAGTAAATTTGCAATATTTTCAAAAAACTCAAAATTTATATCAATAGGATTTTTTCTAATTTTAATAAGTTGCAACATTTTTTCAATAATTTTAAAATTCAAAAATTAGCAAAATTTAAAAACATGATAAATAAATAATCTGCAAAAGAATCTGAACTTCAAAAAAATTGCCAAAATTAAATAAATATGTAAAAAAAATTGAAATTTATAAATTTGCTTATTTTCAAAAATTTGTCAAATTAAAAAATAAATAAATTTAAAAAATATATAATGATAATAATAATGTTTTTTTTCTAAATATGAAAAAATGTCAAAAAAAATAAACCTAAAAAATTGCAAAAATTAAATAAATCTGTAAAAAATGAAATTTATAAATTTGCTTATTTTCAAAAATTTGTCAAATTAAATAAAAATTTAAATTAAAAAATCAATAATGTTCTTTTTCTAAAAATGAAAAGATGTAAAAAAAAATATGAAAACTAAAAAATTGCAAAAATTAAATAAATCTGTTAAAAAATGAAATTTATAAATCTGCTTATTTTCAAAAATTTGTCAAATTAAAAAGAAATTTTAAAAAAACAATCATAATCATGATTTTTTTCCTTAATATGAAAAGATGTAAAAAAAAAAAAAAAAAAAAAAAAAAAGAAAAACCAAAAAATTTGCATTAATTAAGAAACTTACCTAAAGCTTACCCTAACACAATTATTGTTTAATTTTTAAAGATTGTCAACTAACCTGGGGTTAGGGCGGGTTAGGTTTAGGCCTAGGAATAGAGTGGGTTAGGGTTAGGTTTTAGGAATCAAATTAGCGAGAACTGGGTTCCTATTTGAGTGAGTTCTGTTTTGGCCAGCTGAAAAAAAAAAAAAATGTTAACATTTTAAAATTTGCGAAATAAAAAAAGTTTTTTTTTTCTAAATATGAAAAAATGTCAAAAAAATTGAGAAATTCACCATAATTAAGAAAAATAAAAATCTTTAATAAATTTTATTTTCAAAGCTACAAGGAGCCACTGCAGAGGAGTCAAAGGGCCGTATGAGGCTCCAGAGCCACAGGTTGAAGACCCCTGGTCATGAACGTTTCTCTGAGGGGTGGGATTAGTTTTCAGCTCTGTCTCTGCTGTAGAGAAGTTTGTGTTCGACGTTAGAGGAAGAGTTTGAGTCTGAGATCATGAAGCTGTGAAGACAAATCAAAAATGTGTGAAACTGACTTTGTTTCTTCTCCTTCTCCCTCCTCTCACACACCCCTTCATCATCCACACACACTCCTCCATCATCATCACACACACTCCTCCATCATCACACACACTCCTCCATCATCATCACACACACTCCTTCATCATCACACACTCTTACTCCACGTGCTCCCACTCTGTCTCAAATCTCTCCTCATCTGATCGCCTCCCTCTGCCTCACCTCCCATCATCCCGTCCTCTGTCCCCCCGCCCATCTCTGCATGACCCCGCCCCCTTCCTCCAGTCGCCATCTACCTGGGCATCAGAAAGCGGCCGAGCCCCGGACCCCCAGATGCGGCTGGGATGTGAGGGTGCGGAGCCCGCGCGACCCGGCCGAGGTGGTGCTGGCGCTGCGCGAGGCGGCTCAGGGCTGCGGCTGTCAGGTCCACCTGGCGGGGCCTTTCCTCCTGTCCTGCACCCACGGAGCGGCCGGCGCCCGCGTGGCCTTCGAGGCCGAGGTCTGCCAGCTGCCCAGCGGGCTGGGCCAGAGCAGCGGCGTGAGGTTCAAGCGCCTGTGGGGGGCACCGTTAGCCTTCAGAGACATTGCCACCAAAGTGTCCAAAGAGCTGGAGCTCTGAGGGCGACAGGGGGCGGGGCAGACCCAAGACCGGATGATGGACAAGGAGGACTGAGGAGGAGGGACAGGGAGCAGACTCCTCCTCCTCCTCTCTGGACTCCTCCTCATCTGACGTGGCTAACGATGCCTCGCCTCCGCCAAAGACCCTCTTCTTCAGACGCCACCAACCATAGCAGACCTGGATAGACCCCCCCCCCCTGCAGAAACCAGACCACCTGTGACCTCTGAGGTCAGAGACCTTCATCCTGCTCAGACCCGCACACCGCGAGCACGCCGTGAGCACGCCGTGAGCACGCCGTGAGCTCGCTGTGAGCTCGCTGTGAGCTCGCTGTGATTTCGCCGTGGGCACGCCGTGAGCGTGGCGTCCATGCTTGTGTTGCTGAGGGCGGGGCAGAGAGTGATGAGGCTGCTCACTCTGGTGTTTTTCCTGTTGGATCTTATTTTGTCATCATTCCTTTCTGACCAGCTGCTATTTAACGAGACGTTTGTGTTCAGACTGTTTTTTTCTTTCTCTGAAGATTTTTATCGGGCAGAAGTTTGACTCTGTCCTCATTCACATATTTAAAGTTAGGGCGCAGTGTGACCCCCGGCCTCTAGAGAGAGACATGCAGAAATGCAGAAGCTGTTACAGACTGAAAGGATCAGCTCAGCTCGCTCTGTGACGTTTGAGGAAACTGTTTCCTGTTGGTGACACCGCGCAGCTGAGCCGCTGTGAGACGAGCGAATCCAACACCTGGAGGAATGATGTCATTAAAGTTTTTACCTTTCTTCTTTTATCACACAGACACAGAGTCCTTTAACTCCACAGTCACAGGGTTTGTCAGCCAATCAGGACGCGTCATTCTGAGGCCAACATGCACCAGTTTAAAGGGACAGTTCACGTTTTAAAGAGGCTGTTTGGAGACTTGAAGATGCTGCTGAGCTCAGAGACCAGGAGCAGAAACCGTTTCCTCTTTTCCTCGACGAGCTGCGGTCTGTACGGTGGGGTCTGGATTTTATTCCTCTGAGGGTTAAAAAAGTTTTTAAAGAATTAAAAGTTTATCAGCTATAAAATATATAAAGTTACGATTTTTTCAGAGCGTAAAAAGCAAAAAAAGCAGGATTCATTTCATTTTTAAATAAGGTGCACGTCAAGAAAAAATCTATTTTCATGCATAAGAAAAAAACAGAAGAAAACAAATCATATCTCATGAATCAGAGGGTGAAAATAAAGCTAAAACATAACAGCAACATGATGCTAACAGCATGAACACATTAAATCAGCTTATTAATTTATCTAACGATGAGAAAACTCAGGTTCTGCTTCTCTGGACGTTTCTCCGTCAAAGATCTGAGCTGAGCAGCATCTTCTGAGTTTTACACCTCGACCACAAACAGCTGCTGCAAAAAGACGAACTGTCCCTTTAACTGTCAGAGCCACTTCATGAAGGTGATTTACGTCTCAAGATATCATAGAAATGATTTCGGTTAAAACACTTTTTGTTTCCTGTGAAGGTTTAAAAACTGCTTCACCTTCATCTCTGAGTTTATCACTCCTCATCACGCCCTCAAATACAGTGCAACACACACACACACACACACACACACACACACACACACACACACACACACCCCTCTAACAGGGCTCTGTGTTTGACTCGTGCTGTTGTTAAGTTATTGAGCTCTTTCTGATTTCAGCCTGAGCTGTCTGTACGTCACCTTTTTAATCCTGCTTTTATTCTGAAAATCACATGACCTCACAGGTTGGAGCCGACTGACGCTTGAAATGCCTTTACTCCCCCCCCCCCCCACCCTCAGCAGCTCCTTCATCATCCTCATCCTCTGTCCTCATCAATCCTACTTGAAGCTCCATCTTTCTGAATAACACACTCTGTGTCTGCCGGTTTCTGGGCTCAGGGTTTCTGGGCTCAGGGTTTCTGGGCTCAGGGTTTCTGGGCTCAGGGTTTCTGGGCTCAGGGTTTCTGGGCTCAGGGTTTCTGGGACTGTTGGAGCAGGTTGATCCTCACTGTGACTGATCTGACTGTTAACCTCCTGCTGCCTCAGCTCCTCTCTGTGGTTTTGAAGCATGTGATGCTCGGCGTGGCTCAGAGACGACGGAGGAACGAGCTTTCTGGATTTCCTTTGAGCTGCTTTGTTCATGTGACGACGCCTGGGACTCTAAACTTTAAGGTTGCTGCTCTGAAGAGCAAAGATCTGATCTGAGCTCAGCCCCACCCAGCAGACTGCAGGAGGACCAGGACCAGGACCAGGACCAGGAGCAGGTCTGGAGCCTCAGTCTGGAGCCGTGAAGCTGTGATTTAGGACTAGTCTTTACAACCTCCTGTTGGTGTGAAGCGGGCCTCTCTCTGGACCTGCTCTGCAGACTGAGCCGCGCTCCTCTGAGCTCCTCTGAGCTCCTCTCTGCTCCTCTCTGCTCCTCTGAGCTCCTCTGAGCTCCTCTCTGCTCCTCTCTGCTCCTCTGAGCTCCTCTCTGCTCCTCTCTGCTCCTCTGAGCTCCTCTGAGCTCCTCTGAGCTCCTCTCTGCTCCTCTCTGCTCCTCTGAGCTCCTCTGAACTCCTCTGAGCTCCTCTGAGCTCCTCTCTGCTCCTCTCTGCTCCTCTGAGCTCCTCTCTGCTCCTCTGAGCTCCTCTCTGCTCCTCTCTGCTCCTCTGAGCTCCTCTCTGCTCCTCTCTGCTCCTCTGAGCTCGGCGTGTTTGCAGACGTCACCCCCTCACGTAAACTCATGGGCTGAAACTAACGGTGGACCTGCGCTCCTGCATGTCTCCTAGGAAATAACGTGTGACATGAAATAAAGACTTCACCCTGGCTCTGGTTTCCTGTCCGTTTGTCTCTGCAGAAAGAAAAACACGACACACACACGCTCTGATTGTTACATGGGGCAAAATTTAATCGTCCAGTTTTATATTACAACCAAAAACAGATTTTGGTGCACACGCACAGCCTCCAGCAGACTGTGCACGGGTTGATCCCAGGATGTTACAGAGATGATGGAGGAGAGGTGGTTCAGGTGACGGAGGTCAGACAGAGGGAGCAGGAAGGAAGGAAGGAGAGGTGGGGAGGAAAGAGGAAAGGAGAGTAGCAGACAGGAAGTGGAGTGTCTTCAGGATGGAGAGAAGCAGGAAGTAGCCAGTCGGCCGAAACCAGTAAAATAACTTTACAACAAGGCCACCCGTTGATTTTTTAGAAAATAAAAAAACAAACACAGACAGTCACTGAGTCCTCGTCTGTCCTCTTTACTTCTGGGCGGGGATCATGCCGTCGATGGACTCGCCCTTCTCCAGCTTCTTCTCCATCTCCACCATCAGCTTCACGCCATCAACCACCAGCTGCACCTGATCCACCTCGGAGGAGCCCAGACGGTCGGCGTTGGAGATGTCGAACACGCCACCCACGGAGGCTGTGTCCACGCCACCTGGAGGAGGAGGAGGAGAAGGGGGCGGGGCTTAGACCTGTGTCCTCAAGCATCAACAGGTAAAGATGTCTGAACCCTCAGCTCCTGATTTTATCTTTAGAGACTCAGAAACGCTGCGATCAGACGCTCTTCATCGTCCATGTCTGATCTGTTTTAGCTTCAGGAACTGTTTGAATTTTCACTGGCCCTCATAGTTGAAGAGTTACGGTAATGGAAACAGTTTCATCAGTTAATGTCTGAACCATCTGATTATCGTCTGTGATTGGACGTCATCACCATGGTAACGCCACAGAGCTCGTCTTTTCTCCTTAAAGGAGCAGTTTGAATTTTTTCATTAAAGAGTTACAGTAATGACCGTAATGTTTTCACCAAAGACTTTAAAATAACTGAATAATAATTAAATATAAACATAATAATAAATGAATAAATAAATGGTCATTACACATAGATCCTTATACCGATGATCTTTTCTTTTTTAAGTTTGTTTGAATTTTCTCCGGTGCTCCTGTATTTGAAGAGTTACGGTAAACTGAGGAGCTCTAAATGTAAACAACAACAAAACATCTTCTTCCTAAACTAAAAACTGTCTGAGTTTGTTCATGTTTGTGTCTTTAAACACATTTAAACTGTTTGTCCTCTTAAGGTTTTCTGTTCTTGAGGAGGAAATGACAGAAAACTCCTCTGACTTTATTTTGATCAGGAGCTAAGCTAACAATGCTAACAGCAAAACGTTCAAACTCACAGAAAGTCTTTTTGTTTCTAAACCTGAGCCATGTTTAGGGACAGTTAGCATCTGAAAACTGAGAGCTATGACTGAGCTTCATAGCCTGGAGCATTGGCTAATATGCTAACATGCTAACACACGACACGGCTAACGCCGGTACCTGTGCCACGCTTCTGCAGACGCAGCCTGGTCAGGATCTCCTCGAACTTGGCGTGTGTGCTGAGCTTGGGCAGCTTGACGTGCACGCCGCCGCGCAGGCCGGTTCCCAGGTTGGAGGGGCAGGTGAGGACGTAGCCCAGGTGCTCGTTCCACATGAAGCCGCGGCCGTGCTTCTTGAAGATGTCCTCAATCTGAGCAGCGATGGCAGAAACAGAGCACGGGGTTAGAGTTCACCCTGACTGAGTGTTTACACCCTGCAGGGGGACCATGATGATGATGATGATGATGATGATGATACTCTAATCTTTACTTCCCAAAGAGCCGTTTTCCCTCAGCTCACCTGGATTAAAGTCATCCAAGAGCCACAAAATCTACTTTATCTTCACATTAAGACAAAAAAGTGTAGAATCTAGTAAATAATAATCGAAACAAGAAGTTTTTGTGTTTATAGAATTGTACAGGTGATTTCTTAGTTTTTTATTTTTAATAAATTTGCAATTTAAGAAAAAAAAAAAGAAATTTGTAATGCCAGAGATTTTATGAATTTGCAAAATTCAAAATGAAATTTCAATAAGTTTTGAATTAAAAAAACAACAACATTTACACAACAAAAAAAGAATTTAAAAAATGTCGAAAATTTAAAAAAATTGGCTGAAATGTCATAAATTAGCAAAAAAAAACAAACAAATTAATGCTATTTCAAAAATTTGCTTGATTTTTAAAAATTATAAAAAAAAAAAAAAAAAAAAAAGGGGGATTGATAAAAAAAAACAAATAAAAAATTTGCAAAATCTTCAAAAAAAAAAAGTGGAACTCCTTTTTCTTATTTTGCAAAAATGTCAAAAAAAAAAAGAAAAGAAAAACAATCAAAATTTTTTTTTTTTTAAATCACCAAAATTAAAAGCTTTATTTTAATAGGTGATGCATTCTCAGTACAAAATGTTTTATAATGATTTTACTTATTGTCTGTGCCGTTAATATCCTCTGTTAGAAAAACAAAGAAACCCAACCTTTTTTAAATGATATATTTTAAAGCTGCAAGGAGCCACTGCAAAGGAGTCAAAGGGCCGCATGAGGGTCCAGAGCCACAGGTTGAACACCCCTGCTCTAACTCATCATTGTGTGTGTGTGTGTGAGTGTGTGTGTGTGTGTGTGTGTGTGTGTGTGTGTGTGTGTGTGTGTGAGCATCACCTTCTGCAGACCAACGCAGAAACGTCTGAAGACCTCCTTCATGTTTCCGCCCTTCTGCATGGAGATGACGCGCAGGTGATCCTCCTCGTTCACCCAGACCAGGAAGGTCTTTCCCTCGTTGTGCCTGGAGGAAGAGGACCAGAGAGACCAGAGAGGTCAGAGCCTGGACCAGGCAGGGGTCTCACTTTGACCTTTGAGGTTTCGTTACAGAAAGGTCAAAGTAAAACCACAAACTGAGCCTGAAGCTGTGAATGAACTGCCCTCCCTGTGTGTCTGACTGATCCTGATCCTGATCCTGATCCTGATCCTATCGGTACAGAAACTCTGAGTGTCAGCTCGTCTCTCACCAGATGCCTCTGGCGTCGGGCCAGTCACGGGCCATGCCGGCGCAGGTCAGCAGGGGGGACACGGGCTTGTCGAAGAGGAAGTGATCGGCGATCAGCTGCTCCTGCTCGGCGTCGGTCATGCCGTCCAGGGGGTAGTACTTCCCCTTGAACTCTCCCTCCAGGCTGGCCAGGGCTGAGGAGCAAACAGACAAACACAGGGGGTGAGTCAGCGTCTGAGGGTCAAACAGATCCCCCTGGTCTCAGGTCTGAGGTCTGAGGTCTGAGACTCACCCTCGATGGACATGTTCTGGATGGCTCTGCGCTCTCCACGGCTGCAGTGGGGGGGCAGGGTGAATCCCTTGATGCTGCGGCCGGTACGGACGCGGCTGGACAGCACGTAGTTGGGGTCCAGGTCATCGCCACCCTGAGGGGACGGACGGAGAACAAGGTGTCAGGGTTTGGTTCAGACCCCCGTGGACCTGGACTGGGTCTGTGGGGTCTGTGGGGTCTGTGGGGTCTGAGGGATCCTTACCTTCAGGTTCTCGAAGTTCAGGTCGGTCTTGTGCTTGTCGGTGGGTTTGTATCCACCGTGACGGTCGGAGATGACGGGGTCCAGCAGATCCTTGAAGACCTCGTAGGACTCCTCATCACCGGCAACGCAGCCCACGGTCATGATGAAGGGGTGGCCTGAGGGGCGAGGGGGGGGGACGCGTCAGGTGGCGTGTTTCTCTGAGTCTGTCACTCCTAATCTGATCTAATCTGATCTAATCTGATCTAATCTGATCTGATCTGATCTAATCTGATCTAATCTGATCTAATCTGATCTGTGTTTCTTACCGGGGTTATCAACTCCGGTCTGGATGACGTCGTCCAGGGTGAAGCCGCTGGGGGTGGACTTGCCCCTCAGCTTACCGTAGATGTCCTTGGTCAGCACCTGCAAAGGATGACACAGAGAGGCGTCAGTGATCGCACGGTCATGTGACTGTGTGTGTGTGTGTGTGTGTGTGTGTGTGTGTGTGTGTGTGTGTGTGTGTGTGTGTGTGCTCACCTTGGCCATGTGGTTGTTGTGCAGGGACAGATCTGGGAACTCGTCGTCCAGGGTGAACTTCATCTTGTAGTCGTTGTGGCAGTTTTTCGCCATGGCTGCGACTTTTGTTTCGCCTGGAGGAGAAAAAGAGAAACGACCATTTTTATCTGAAACGTTTAAAGATTCATCTGTTCAGAAAGTTTCTCCGCTGTTTTCCTGTGGTACAGATGTAACGCTCTGTGGTCTAAGGAGGTCTAAGGAGGTCTAAGAAGGTCTAAGGAGGTCTAAGGAGGTCTAAGCAGGTCTAAGGGGTACCGGTCTCCTTCTGGGGGGCGTCTCCCAGTCTCTGGAGCGCCCGGTCTATGAGGCGTCTGGTGAAGAGGAGACCTCTCCTCATTTCCTCCTCCTGTGTTTCAGCTGTGCCGACCACATGCTGCTCCTCCTGCTGTTCTCCCCCTCCCCACCTGTCTCCTCCTCCTCCCCCCTGCACAGGTTATTAATAGCCTCCCTCCCCCCTGCACCTCCCCCTGCACCTCCTCCTGCAGACTGAATGAATGGTTTCTCCTCTCTGGCTCTGTTCGGCCTCAGACTGAGCCAACTTTCTGTTTCTCAGTGAACTCCAGAGATCCACGTCTCGGAGCGGAAACCTCTGATGAGCTGGTCCCTGTCTGCAGTCCGGGGTCGGAGCCCGGCCTGTGGTCTGAGCTGGACCCCCTGTGACCTCCTACACTTAAAGGTCAGAGCGCTGCGTGCCTGCTGGGTGGCTCCATATGTCCCAGGACTAAATCCAGCTCCTGAACTATTCACAGGCGCAGGAAGCTGCTGGCGTCAGCAGCAGCTGACAGAAAGTCTCAGCTGTGAGGCTGACACCGCGCTCGCACTGACTCCACCTCACCCCGTGCAAAGTCTGACCGTGAAACGTTTCTCTGGACTGGCTCAGGAGCTCGGTGCATGGACCGACTCGTTTCCAGACGCAGGAAAAAAAAGATGGAGGAATCCAGGAAAAGAAAAACTCAGGTGGAAAAATGATCCCAGAGTTCACAAATAAAGAAATCTGTCATTACTTTTTAACACGTTTCTCTAAATGTTTCAGTCCTTCTGAAAAAACCACCATAAACCTTTTTCCATGAATGAGAGAAAAACCAAAGCGTTTGTGTCTTTACCTGCTCAGGAGAAAGAAAGGTAACAGATCCTGGGATCAGATCCGGTCCACCAAATGTAGGGGTTGCCCAACTCTGCCAGCTGATGGACTGAAGCCTTTATACCCAGACCCTGGTCCTCATTGGCCGGCCGGACTCTGGGTCCCTGGCTCTGATTGGTCACAGGGGGTCTCCTGGGTTTGTAAAAGGAAAGGACCAACTTCACACAACACTCGAGACGAGAGACGCGGCAACAGCTGCAGCCAACCGCTCCAACCTTTCACCTCCTGCCAGCGTGCTGCGCGACTGCTGCACGACTGCTGCCGAGGGACCCATGAGCCTTTACACTAACCCTGCTGCATTATGCTTAGAGTTAGATACCAGTTACACCCAGGAAACAGGAGTCACACACACACCGTGAAAAAACTGAACTTATCACGTTGTTATTTTCAGTAGAAAATGTTTTTCAGACTCAGTCTGATCCACATCAGCTGAGCAGAAAAACCCAGTCCAGAAAAATGTCTGATTTCAAGTTATTTAAAGACAAAATGAGCTCTGAATCACTGTAACAAGGAAAAAATCTGCCAATGGAAGAAGAGAAAAGTTTATTGTATTAAGACATTATTCTAGTTAAAGCTCATTTCTCTTGGTCCAGTGGCAATTTTTTTAACTTGTTACAGTAATTCAGAGCTCATTATGTCTTTAAATAACTAGAAATAAGTCATTTTTCTGGACTGATCGGGGGAATGTGGCTCAGATTTACTCTGAAAAGACATTTCTGACTTAAAAAGAGACAAAAACACTTGATAAGATTCAGTTTTTTTTCAGTGTATGATCTTCATGGTGCAGATACAGGAGAATAAACACAGCGTAAAGACCTTTACTTTCTTCACCCCCATCACAGAGTAGAAAAAAAACACCATATATATTTGCTTTGATTTGACTTTGTTTCATTCTGTCAAAATATAAAACATTAAGGACAAAAACAGAACTAACACATATGAATGAAAAGAGAGCAGAAAGAAAAAAAGTTTGTGTTATGTCTGTTCCTCCCCTCACAAATATTATTTACAAATCACCCTGTGCAAAAAATGTAAAATAGCTGCAGGCCAACATGACACATTACAAAAATTCAATTCAATTAATCTAAATTAAACATAATTAAATAAAATTAAATTAAATTGAATTAAATTAAATTAAATTAAATTAAATTAAATTAAATTAAATTAAATTAAATTAAATTAAATTAAATCCAATTAGAATAAATTAAATTAAATTAAATTAAATTAAATTAAATTAAATTAAATCAAATGTATTAAATTAAATGTAAAAAGATAATAACAACAAATAAAAAAAATAAATAAATAAAAAAAAACAGAAAATAACCAAAAAATAAAACAAGGATCCATCAAAGATCTTTGTGTAGACTCCTCTTATCTTCAAAAACAAAAAGTGATTTCATGTTTTAGCTCTAATCCCCATATTGTCTTAACATCCTAGATTTGAAAACATTTATCTTTGTTTAAAGAATAAGACTTTTATTTTGAAAATCTCACCTGCTTGTGTTACTTTTTCACTCAAAAACATTTTTTAGACTTTAATGTTTATTGTTTAGGGGAAATATCTTTGGAGAGGATTTGGTGACAGAAACTCCTCATCTCTCTCTGACCATCAACCCCCACCTCCTCCACCCCCACCTCCTCCTCCTCCTCCTCCTCCTCCACCTCCTCCTCCTCCTCCTCCTCCTCCTCCTCCTCCTCCTCCTCCTCCAACCCAGCAAACAGTTCAGTGTGTGACTCTAAAGTCTCTGCTGGAGTCTGGGTCTGGTTTGAAGTACCTTAACGTCCCAGCTCCTCCTGTTTTTAGTCAGCCTGAGGTCTGGGAGGAGCAGGTGGAGCTGAGTCCTGGTTCTGGGTGTGAGGCTGTGAGCAGACGTACTGTACCCCCCCACCCCCCCCCCCCCACCCCTGTGTTTCATAAGTGTACCAGAGGAGCAGAGTGAGTGTGTGTCTTCAGACTCTGCAGTTAAATTAACCTCTTAGTCTCAGGTTACATGACGGACGATGATCTTTCATCAGCTGTGACCTTCTCACCTGTCGCTCCCTGAGGTGGAGGTGAAGACGCTCCTGCAGGAGGCTGAAGGTGGAGGAGGAGAATCTGGATCCATTGAACCATGTGTGTGTCTGTGTGTGTGTGTGTGTGTGTGTGTGTGTGTGTGTGTGTGTGTGTGTGTGTGTGTGTGTGTGTGTGTGTGTGTGTTTATAAACAGTGCAGGAGTCGTTTCCTGCTCGTTGTGTTTTGGTCTCTGTGAGAAATTCATCTGGTCGTTGGTCGTTGGGCTGAGATCTCTCTCTGGATGTAAAACCTGGACCCAGGTCCTGCTGCCAGCCTCAGCCCCCCACCCCCCACCCCCACAGCCACAGCCACTGGTAACCTGATAGACCTCAGTAATCCAACCGTGGATGGATGTTAAATCACACCCATCATGTGACGGAGGGTGAACCTCAGGGTGGAGCTGGGCGGACTCTGTGACACAGACCCAGGTCTTCAATCAGACCCAGAGACGGAATCTACTACAAACAGAGACACATCTACTTTTCAGATTAGTCCCAGCTTCGGGTTTATAGAAGTTACCAGAATCTCTGAAACTATATCTATTTTCTTTCAGTTTGAACAGATCTTGGAGACTGTGTGGGAGCTTTAAGTTGTGAGCTTTATACATCAAAACAGCCGTGTTAAAATCAACAAGATCATGACATTTTAAAGTATTCTGTAATTAGCAAAGTTAATAATTCTGATGGCTTTCTTTTGCAGCAGGAAAATCGGTTGAGTGTTTGATTTATAATTATTCCCCAATATTTCCACGCAATAATTAAGGTGTGAAAGTATGAGCAAATCATACAAGATATGAAACATTTTGATTTACAGAGGTTTTAATTTTATATAATATAGCAATAATTTTTGATATTTTAGTTTTTAGATTATTTATATGTAATTTCCAATTAAGTTTGTCATCAATATTAACTACCAAAAACTTAGTGGTATAGACCCTCTTAATTTCTACTTCACCAATTTTTATGTGACACTGTGTATTTATTTTCCTATCTTCAAAGATAAAATATTTAGTTTTATTCAAATTATATTAACATCAAACCACTTTGTTAATATTTTAACTTCAGTTCCCACAGTATCCAAAAGCTGCTCAAGATCTTGTCCAGAACAATACAAACTGGTGTCATCAGCAAACAGGATACAGTGCATTTTTTTTTAAACTTCACATATATCATTACTATACATAATAAACAATCTGGGTCCCAAGATAGATCCCTGTGGGACACCAAAAGTTAGATTATGTTACTGCAAAATGACGGCATCCTGCAGATCTTAACGTTTTTACATCAGAGCTTTTTTCTGAACCAGTGGAACTGAGAAATAAACAATGATCCCAAAACGTCCAGGAGGAGAGTTGGTGCAGATGAAGCTGTTTCAGGAAAGATGGGGAGGTCGATCTTTGTTTGAGCTTCAAGGAGGAAAACTGGTCTGTCTTTGTGCTACGAGGCCATGGTGTTTGTCAAAGAGAAAATCTACGTCAACATTTTGACCCCAAACACAGAGCTAAGCTCGCCAAAGGGATCCTTCAAGAAAATCAACAAACAGAGAAAGATTTAAAACGCAAACTGTGACCACAGCAGGATGAGTTCAGGAAAGCACCGACCGACAGCGTGTCAGCAGAGAAACTGTCTGAGCTGTGAGGTCTGTTTCAGAGGGGGACTTTTAAAGCAGTGGTTGGATTTATTTAACATTTATTTACATTTATCTTCATGTTATTCTGTCTGACAGATACACCTGACCCTCTGAGGGAAGCCATGATGCTGATGTGTCCCCCGACCTGTGATTGGCTGGTCACCTGTCCAGGTGTACGCTGTGCCCAATGACAGCTGGGATGGACTGTAGCTCCCTACAGCCCTGAGGGTTTGAACATGAACAAAGTTGGTCGTGAACATGTGACCATCATCACATGTTGGAGAACACACAGACCCTCATGTGCTGTGGTCCTGCTCACTCAGACCTGTTCTGGATCCTGTGGCACAGATCCAGTTTCCCAGTTTAGACTGTCACTCTATCCACCAGAACTCACACACACACACACACACACACACACACACACACACACACACACACACACACACACACACACACACACACACACACACACACACACACACACACACACACACACACACACACACACACATGTCGTCAGCTCCAGGACCTGCAGCTGCCCCGGGGGGAGCAGCACCAAGGACAGTTATGTAAGCAGGAACTGTGTGTGAAACATTTCTGACCATGAATCTGAAGCTGACGAGCAGAGAGACGTTAATCAGAGCCAGGAAGACTTTCAGACTCAGACTCAGACACAGACTCAGACTCAGACTCAGACTCAGACTCAGACTCAGACTCAGACTCAGACTCAGAAACAGAGAAAACTACAAACACAGACTCAGACTCAGAATCAGAGTCAGAGTCAGACTCAGACTCAGACCCAGAGAAAACTAAAAACACGGACTCAGACTCAGACTTAGACTCAGACTCAGATTCAGACTCAGACTCAGACTTAGACTCAGAGTCAGACTCAGACTCAGACTCAGACTCAGACTCAGACTCAGAAACAGAGAAAACTACAAACACAGACTCAGACTCAGAATCAGAGTCAGAGTCAGAGTCAGAATCAGACACAGACTCAGACTCAGACTCAGACTTAGACTCAGAGTCAGACTCAGACTCAGACTCAGACTCAGACTTAGACTCAGAGTCAGACTCAGACTCAGACTCAGACTCAGACTCAGAGTCAGACTCAGACTCAGACTCAGACTTAGACTCAGACTTACACTTAGACTCAGACTCAGACTCAGACTCAGACTCAGACTCAGACTCAGAAACAGAGAAAACTACAAACACAGACTCAGACTCAGAATCAGAGTCAGAGTCAGAATCAGACACAGACTCAGACTCAGACTCAGACTTAGACTCAGAGTCAGACTCAGACTCAGACTCAGACTCAGACTCAGACTTAGACTCAGAGTCAGACTCAGACTCAGACTCAGACTCAGACTCAGAGTCAGACTCAGACTCAGACTCAGACTCAGACTTAGACTCAGACTTAGACTTAGACTCAGACTCAGACTCAGACTCAGACTCAGACTTAGACTCAGAGTCAGAGTCAGACTCAGACTCAGACTCAGACTCAGACTCAGAAACAGAGAAAACTACAAACACAGACTCAGAATCAGAGTCAGAGTCAGAATCAGACACAGACTCAGACTCAGACTCAGACTCAGACTTAGACTCAGAGTCAGACTCAGACTCAGACTCAGACTCAGACTCAGACTCAGAGTCAGACTCAGAGTCAGACTCAGACTCAGACCCAGAGAAAACTACAAACACAGACTCAGACTTAGACTCAGACTCAGAGTCAGACTCAGAGTCAGACTCAGACTCAGACTAAGACTCAGACTCAGACTCAGAGAAAACTACAAACTCAGACTCAGACTCAGACTCAGACTCAGAATCAAAGCTCTGATGGACTCCTCCAGGCTGCAGGAGGACACGGGGACCTACAGGCCTCGATATGTTTTAGAGGAAGCTGCAGTCTGTGTTTTAATGTTAGCAGGAAGTGCATGTGTGTGTGTGTGTGTGTGTGTGTGTGTGTGTGTGTGTATGTGTGTGTGTGTGTGTGTGTGTGTGTGTGTGTGTGTGTGTGTGTATGACACCTTTCTCTAACTGTGTGTATCATGGTCCAAACTTGTGTATTCAGATTAAATGTTTGGTTTTCTTTCCATCATCCCTGAAGTAGAGTTTCCTGGATCACACTTGGACCCTGGACTCTGGACTCTGGACTCTGGACTCTGGACTCATTCAGACCTTGTGGTATGAGCCTCGTTGGAGCTGGACTCCAGCCTGATTGCAGATTCCTCCTCACAGCAGAGGCCTGGGGGGGTGGGTAACAAACATTCACAGATTCACACGTGGGCGGTGCCAGGAACAACTGGCAGACCGGGCCACACAGACCAGCACCAGACAGGAACAGGTTTTCCTCTGATCCAGCAGGAAGAGCAGCAGAGCCAGAGACTGACCAGAGACTAAATCCTGAACATTTACACTTGATACGTGGCAAAACATTAGCAAATATATTTTTTTTAAATGATGAGTTTTACACTATTATGAATATGTGCTCTCAAATTCAACTGTTCTTTAAAAAATTTGGAATTTCTTCAAATTTATAATATTTAAACATTTTTTGCACATTTTTACACTTTTGAAATTTTGCAGTTTTTCTAATTTTTTGCTTTTTTTAGAATGTTTTAAATTGTTTGAAAGTTTTGCAGATTTTTGAGATTTCAAACATTTTTTGAAATGTTTACGGATTTATTAAATTTGACATTTTGGTAATTTTCTAATTTCATTTTATTTTATTTAATTTTTTGCATTTTTTTTTAAAAAAATTTAAAGATTTTATTTAAAAAAATCATATAAAAAAATTCAAATAAAAAAAAATCAAATAAAAAAAATCATTAAAAAATACCTTTAAGAAATCCATTAAAAAAAATCATTTAAAAAAAAATCTAAATTTTTTAGACTAAAAAAAAAAAAAAATTAAAAAACAAGACATCACATATGCAGTTTCAGAAATTCTCTAAAAAAGAAAGCAACAGAAAAAATTGTCTGGTTTAGACAACTATTTATCAGATTTTAACTGTGTTTATAATTCCATACACCTTATCGTCTTTATCGTGAAGATAAAGTAGAATGATAAAGAATTAATGTCTTTGACCCAGCTGATCTGAAGCTAGCTGTCTCCTGTGACTGTAAAAGTTTCTGACTCCTGTTTTAAAGTATCTGCTCCTGATCTGTGGAAAGTTTTCAGTCTCAAAATGAGATCTGTGTCTCCCACTGAGCGTTTTACAGATTGACGGACGACTTTCTGACTCCCTGACAGGTTTTACTGCTTATCACCAGCCTGTGGTTTATTCAGTCTTCACCGTGTGGCGCTCTTTGCTGATTGGTCGTCTGTATCTGAGCCGTATGAAGCTGACTCGGCTCTGAAGTGACCAGGACAGTTTGTTTCAGACTCTGAGTCCTGAGCAGGAAAAACTCCTGTTAACAGCTCCAGGCCTCCACAAATAGCTGCAGGCATGTGTAAGACGACCCTGTCAATGTATGTACGAGCAGCTCGCCGCGCGGCGAGAAGCAGCAGGGCGTGTTAGCAGAGCAGTGTTAGCAGAGCGTGTTAGCAGAGCGTGTTAGCAGAGCGTGTTAGCAGAGCGTGTTAGCAGAGCCACATGAGAAGGAGTGAAGGTGTTTGGTTCAATGAGACCAGGAGAGTACGACGCAGGAAACCAGAGACAGACCAGAGTTTGGAGAAAAACACTCCAAGCTTTGAGTTTCTCCACATCAACGCTGATTGGCTACCTAAATAAATAAATAAATAAATAAAGTGATGTAACTCTGTCCATCTGTGAGCTTCTGTGATAAACGCTCTGATGCTCACATGAAGAAACCTCCATAGCGTCCTGTTTGGGCGCCGTGCCCGGGGGTCATTCATTAAGAGGCGACAGGAAGTGGACTCTGGGGACGGTTTGACGCTCTGTGTTCTCACGTCGCTGAAATACCTGAGACGCTCGATCTGAGCCGAGCCTCGAGGAGTTTGCAGAGAAACTTCTGGATTATGTAACTGGTTTATCAAGTGGTTGGTGAAGGTGGTGGAGGCCAGTCCTCCTGAAACACGAGCCTCCTGTGTGACCCCTGGAGACGGGCTGGGGGGTCGGGGTGAGGCACAGGTTTCTATCTTTAGTCCGTCCAGCAGGTCCTCCCAGATCCAGTTCCTGCTCCAGGGATTGATTTCCATCCACTCAGCTACAAGTCTGTCTGCTCCTCCTCCATCCTCCATCCTTACATCCTTACATCCTTACATCCTTCATCCTTACATCCTATCATCCTTACATCCTTACATCCTTCATCCTTCATCCTTACATCCTTCATCCTTACATCCTTACATCCTATCATCCTTACATCCTTCATCCTTCATCCTTACATCCTTCATCCTTACATCCTTCATCCTTACATCCTATCATCCTTACATCCTTCCAACCTTCATCCTTCATCCTTACATCCTTCATCCTTACATCCTTACATCCTTCATCCTTACATCCTTCATCCTAACATCCTTACATCCTTACATCCTTACATCCTTCCAACCTTCATCCTTCATCCTTACAGCCTTCATCCTTACATCCTTACATCCTTCATCCTTACATCCTTCATCCTAACATCCTTACATCCTTACATCCTTACATCCTTCATCCTTACATCCTTCATCCTAACATCCTTACATCCTTACATCCTTACAACCTACATCCTTCATCCTAACATCCTTCATCCTTACATCCTTCATCCTAACATCCTTACATCCTTACATCCTTACAACCTTCATCCTTCATCCTTACATCCTTACATCCTTACATCCTTACATCCTTTCATCCTTCATCCTTACATCCTTACATCCTTACATCCTTACAACCTTCATCCTTCATCCTTACATCCTTACATCCTTAATCCTTACATCCTTCATCCTAACATCCTTACATCCTTACATCCTTTCATCCTTCATCCTTACATCCTTACATCCTTTCATCCTTCATCCTAACATCCTTACATCCTTACATCCTTCATCCTTACATCCTTACATCCTTCATCCTAACATCCTTTATCCTTCATCCTTATATCCTTCATCCTTCATCCTTCATCCTTATATCCTTCATCCTTCATCCTTCATCCTTATATCCTTCCATCCTTCCATCCTTCCATCCTTTCCTCTTTCCATCCTCCTTACATCCTTCTATCCTTCTATCCCTCCATCCTTTCATCCGTTCATCCAGCGTCTCCCTGAACATCCAAACGTTTAGTAATCAGATGGTAACAGGACAGACTAGTGGACAGATCAGGAACTGCAGGTTTTAACAGGAAGCTCAGTGAAGACAAAGAGTTTCTGAGAGATCTTTAAAGAGTTTAATTTTTATCATTAATGTTTGATAATCCAGCGT
The DNA here is from genome assembly GCF_033239565.1 of Halichoeres trimaculatus. Lineage (NCBI taxonomy): Eukaryota > Metazoa > Chordata > Actinopteri > Labriformes > Labridae > Halichoeres > Halichoeres trimaculatus. The sequence goes on along the minus strand of NW_027437222.1, from coordinate 138,919 downwards.
TCACTGTGGGATTATCAGGGATTATCAGGAGTTTCTCTGTGGTCGGGTCCAACAGGAGCTGACTGTGAAACTGAAGGAGGAGGTCAGAGCAGGATGCATGCTGGGAAAAGTCTGAGCAGAGAAAAGTCGAGTTGGAAAGAAAACAAACACACACCTCAGCAGGGTGACGGTGCTCATGGGAAATGGAGTCTTTATCCTGAAATAACACTACCACTACCAGCCACAGGTGTCACTACACTGAGTGTGTGTGTGTGTGTGTGTGTGTGTGTGTGTGTGTGTGTGTGTGTGTGTGTGTTAGAATAGTTTGATGTGTCTGTGTTCACGTGTCCATGCAGTCATGTGTTACACACCTGTGTTCTTTTTAAATGCTTTTCCATTTACACACACACACACACACACACACACACACACACACACACACACACACACACACATACACACACACACACACATACACACACACACACACACACACACACACACACAGAGTGTTCTCTTTCTCTCAGCTGTCTGCGGTCGACCAGGCTCTGCTCCTGTTTCATAAATGACGTTTTTTCTGACTGCACCATGAAAAACCTGAAATCTGATCAGAGAGTTTTTCTCTGATTTTGAAGTAAAATTTATTTAATTCAGTCTGAGCCACTTTCTCCTGATCAGTCCAGAAAATTGTCTTGTTTCAAGTTAATTAAAAACTGAATGAGGTCTGAATCATTGATAAAAATAAAATCTGCCGATGGAAAAGGAGAAATTTGGTTGAAACTAGAATAATTTCTTAATATGAGTAAATTTTCTCTTGACTTCAGTTTTTACAGTGTGTCAGCTCATGCTGTGGAAGGAAAGCTCAGACTGAGTTAGAGTTAAAGTCTCAAAGTGGACTTCCTGTTGGATCAGACCCTCAGTCCGTGATGAAGCTGCTCCAGGAGCAGAGACGCTCCGTGTTTCAGCTCAGAGGGTTCATGAGGAGCTTTAACGTCAACGTTTTCCTGTAACAGATGAACAAATAAAAGCTTTTCTATTTTCTGCAGCGAGGAGGAGGAGGAGGAGGAGGAGGAGGAGGAGGAGGAGGAGGAGAAGGAGCAGAGGAGGAGGGGGGAGGTGACCTCTGACCTCTGACCTGCAGGGGTTTGTGGGACATGTTTGGTGTCCCTGTCTCTGACACCATGAAGCAGGTTTGCTCCACGTGTCGTTCTTTAACGTGTCTTCACTTCTAAAAGGAAAACATAGTCTTTATGTAGGAAGTGGTTTTATTTTTACTCTTTTTGATGAATCACTTTTTTTCTGAGTCAAAGTGTCTGAAGAGGAGAATGTTTATTCTCTGTCGCTCAAACTTATAAATATTTGAGTCTAAAACTATGTTTTTAATTTTAATTTGCATTATGCAGGATTTACAGTGGTCATTTTGGCTCGAAGTGAATATTTTTTTGAGCTGTGTCATTATTTTACAGAATATATCATAAAATTCATTTTCCCATGATGCCTTGCTTCTTTCCCCCCTGACCGTGTTCAGCTGTGTCCTGCTGGTTTATTTTCAGTCCTGCAGAGACAAACGTTACTGACTGAGTTGTTTTCTTTATGAAGCTGATGATGTCTGTTTCTTGTTGCTGTGACGAGTGTTTATGAAACGTTTTTATCCTGTAAACAAAAACAAAACACTCTGAAACAGTTTGTTTACAGCGTCTGAAGCTGTGAGGTTATAACAGATGGTTTTTAGTTGATTTCACGTCGTGTTAAAGGAGTGTTATCATTTTTAAAGATATAAAATTCTGATTTCACTCTGATTTTGTATCACATAAACTGAACATTTGGGCGTCTGTCATTATAATCAGACAATAATAAAAACATGAAACATGATTTAATTTTTTTTTAATTCCACAAACGATAATTTTTATGAGAGACTATGATTTAAAGGACAATCCTGTAAAAATAAATCAAATCTTAAAGCTAAGACGAACACATTCGTCAGGAGTTGTTGAGCCTGATTTTATTGGTTTTATTTTTTGCCGTTGGTCTTCCTCCCAGCCCTCGGCCTGCTTTACATCCAGCTCTGGTTTAAGGAGGACCTTTTTTCAGACCCTACAGGAACCTGATCAGTTGACCCCCTGACCCTGATCCCAGACCTGATTGAACCGCAGCAGGAGGGGCAGCAGGAGGAGCAGTAGGAGCTGCGCGTCCTGGAGGAGGATCCCCGGGGACCGATGACCTTATATGGTCGTTCCCTGCCTGCACGGCCTCGCTGCCCACCTGACAGCTGAGCCGTCTGTCAACTGGATCATATAACTGTCAGAGACACACACACACACACACACACACACACACACACACACACACACACACACACACACACACACACACACACACACACACACACACACACACACAGGTTTGCTCTCTGCAGCTGCCTCCCTGATGACTCTTTATTTCAGTTCCACCAAAGTGTGTGTGAAATGGACCGGGCCTGGAAGCTCCTGGTTCTGTTTCATGTGGACGGTCTGGAGCTGGTGCTGACTGGTTTGAGCTCTAAGCCTGTTAGTGAGTGGATAAAGGAAGAGCGCCATCTACAGACTGGTTTTATGTCTGACCTTCATCAGAGTCTGCAGGTTTATAAGAGCAGAGCTTTCCAGGAGCTTTGGGCCTCAGAGGACACGTTTATGTTTTCATGACTCCTCCTAAATATCAGATTAAACCACCCACCCCGCTGAGAGCGAGAACAATAAAACAGCTTTAAATGTTCATTTCTCCTCCTCCTCACATGAAAAGCTCATTCCTCCTCCTCCTCCTCAGGAGCAGAGAGCAGCAGGAGGTTTCCTTCAGCTCCTCTTTGCTTCAGTCTCCTCATGTTAAGCTGCTGGAGCGACGTCTTAGCGTCACTTCAGTTGATTGTTTCCTCAGACCTGAGTCCGGCCCGGGCTGAGCTGAAGTGACACTAAGAGGCCTGAAGCCGGACCCTCAGTTAATCCCCCTGCTGCACGATCCCACCTCAGACAACAGGAAGTCCTCAGTTTATATCCCTTTAAAATGTTTGCTTAGCTCCATGACGGTCTGTAAATGTAAGTTTCAGTGTTTCAGACCAAACACATGTTTTCAGACATGTTTAAATGATCTCAGTCACTCAGAGAAAGAACCAAAGTTTTCACTTTAAGCTGATTTAATAAACATTATTAGCTTTTATTTTTATATTGATTTGAGATGTTGTATTTGTGGAGCATTCATAATGTTATGAACAGTTTTTAATGAATTATCCGTCCATGCTGATTCGTTTCCCCAGGACTGAGTCTGATCTGACCGACAGGTGGCCTCCTCCCCCCGGGCAGGACCATCCGGCACAGCCTCTGCTGCGGTGCATGGTGGGAAATATGGGATCAGGTAAGCTCCTCAGCTGCATCAAGTTAAACACACAGAGCTGTGTAAATACCGGAAGCTTGAGGATTTTGCCTTCAGAATAAAAGCAGAATTTGTTTTGTTTCTCTAAATCACACTAATGTCTTAAAAGAAATTCATCAATCGATGTTTAATTTCATTAGAAGTTGTCAGGGAATGGAGAGAACAGTTTCCTTATAGAAAGTAACTCTGATTGTGTTTACAGCAGGACACTGAAAATTTATAGACAGATTTTATGTTTGCTTGTTGTTTTCTATTGTTCTTTGTTTGTTCGTCATGTGACATTTTATACGTTGCTTTCTTGGTCAAGACTCCACTGTGAGACTTAGCATCTCATTAGTATTAGTCCTGTTAAAAAAATAAAGGTTAAATAAATAAATACATAAATGACTACACTTTGAGCCCAAAGATAAGTTTGCAAAGAAAACTTTATAACACTGAACTCTAACAGAAATAAATATCAAATAGTATTCACAGTAATTTAAATGCTGACAGTAGCATTTGATGGTTTTTGACAGTGTTAAAGTTTTCTCTCAGTTTTCCAAAGTAAATATTTGAGTCGTTTTTAAATTTTTTATTTTTTTTATTTTTCTATTTTTTTTTACAGAAGTAGTCAAATTGTTAGTAATCTCATAACGTGAGTGAACAAACAGTCAGTATCTTGCCACCTTTGCATAAGTTAGTTCCCTTGTTTGACCAATTCTACATTTAAATAGATGAGCATTGACATTGGATAATATTTAAGCGTGTTTTAATCCTAGAAACCCTGCTTTTATTATTATTATTATTTTTTTTTCTAAAAGGTTTAATTCCTTACTAATTTTTCTGATGGTTTATTTCCTTTTACACAGTATTGATTTCATCTGTATTGTTAATTCCTATTTTGTAAGATTCTTTGTAACCTTGCTTTGAAAAGTGCTCAATATTATTATTATTATTATTATTATTATTATTATTATTATTATTATTATTATTAATTATTATTATTATTATTATTATTATTATTATTATTATTATTATTATTATTATTATTATTATTATTAAAGTTTACTAGCGCGTCGTTGGGACTTTTACTGTGAAGGTCAGAACCGGATGTGCTTCGTCACCGCTGCTAGCTTGCTGCTAATGCTCGTGTGTTGACAGGAGGCGCTGGGAGCTGAGGAGGCAGCAGGTGAATCATTTACAGCTCGGTGTTTTTACCACCTGTCCCTCCCCATCCACCGAGCCGGGCCCGGAGATGGAAAAGTTCCTGTTTTTGTGAAAAACTCCGTTTTTTAGAGAAAAGAGGAAAAGCCGCGGACTGTGGAGAAAAAGACAAAGCCCGCCGCGGAGCCCGGACTTAGCAGGTAAGCTATAAATAACTCAGAGCTGATCTGAATGAAGCTGTAGCTCAGTCTGTCTGTGTTTACACCGTGTTTTACACTTAATCATCATTTTAATCATCATTTAATGAAGTGTTTTCATGTTTCCAGCCAGGCACAGGCCGGATGGAGGATTATTTCAGCAGAAATGTGACGAAATGTGACGAAATGTGACGAAATGTGACGCACTCCTTTATTTAGTTTGTGTTTGGCGTCAAATCATGGACATTATCTCAGTTAAAGGCGAGGGACGGTGGCCCTGAGGCCTGTTAGCTCCTCCCATTATAAACAAACCATAATCAGACTGTTTACTTTAACATTACACTTCATTATTCACATGTTTCAACACTAAACGCTGCTTCAGATGGTTTAACAGACCAGGACAGACCAAACTCTGCTGGTAGTCTTTGATATTTTTATTATCTCCAATAAAAAACCTGCCTCTCTGCCTCTGGATAGAGAAACACATTATTTTCTGGTTAAAAACCTTTCTATCTGAGTGTTTTTAAAGGATAAATTGTTGTATTTTGTTGTTTATGCCCCCTCCTCTCACCTTCCAGACTTTCTCCTGAAATCGTCCAGAAAGAGGAAGCTGAAACCAGTTTGTGTTGTTTGAATCTTTTCTGTTCTTGTTTTCTAACAGATCTCAGCCCGTCAGCTGGAAGCAAAGCGACGTCTTTCACTCTTAAAAAGCTGCTTCTTCTATTTTGACTCATGCTTTAAAATCCTGAAACCACAAACACGGCGCCGCTCCTCCCTTTCTGCCCCGAGCGTCTGATTCCTGTGTTACTGCTCTCATTTCTGTGCCACAACGAGCTCTGCAGCAGCTGCTGTGACGTCCTCGCTGTCTGTCATGTCTCTGTTCTTCTCAAACACCCACCGTTCATCTTCTGTCCCCAGGTCAGCTGAAGGAGGAACCGAGGAGCAGGAGTCATGCTGTCAGCGGAGGAGATCCTGTGCAACACGCAGCAGGTGATCGCCGGGCTGGAGGCGCTGAGAGGAGAGAACCGCGGCCTCCTGGCCAGTCTGCAGGAGCACGCCGAGAGCCGGACGGCGTCAGAGAGCGGCAGCGTGGAGCAGGAGAAGACGGGCATCATCCGCCAGTCGCTGGAGAGGATAGAGCTGGGGCTGAGCGAGGCTCAGGTGGGTCACACCTGGACGACCGCGGGACGCTCGTTTGATGAGCGAGTAGAGACAGGAAGACGCCTCAGATTCAAGTTTGACATGAAGAGTGGTTTGAGACCACAGAGGGGGGAGACAGGGGGAGGCAGGAGGAGACAGGAGGAGACAGGGGAGACAGGAGAGACAGGAGGAGACAGGGGAGACAGGGGGAGACAGGGGAGACAGGGGGAGAGGCAGGGGAGACAGGGGAGAGACAGGGGAGACAGGGGGAGACAGGAGGAGACAGGGGAGACAGGGGAGACAGGGGGAGACAGGGGAGACAGGAGGAGACAGGAGGAGACAGGGGAGACAGGGGAGACAGGGGGAGACAGGGGAGACAGGGGAGACAGGGGGAGACAGGGGGGAGGCAGGGGAGACCGGGGAGACAGGGGGAGACAGGGGAGACAGGGGGAGACAGGGGGAGATAGGGGGAAACAGGGGAGACAGGGGGAGACAGGGGAGACGGGGGGGGGCAGGGGGAGACAGAGGAGACGGGGGAGACAGGGGAGACAGGGGAGACAGGGGGAGACAGGGGGAGGCAGGGGAGACAGAGGAGACGGGGGAGACAGGGGGAGACAGGGGAGACAGGGGAGATGGAGGAGACAGGGGGAGGCAGGCAGGGGAGGCAGGGGAGACAGGGAGAGACAGGGGGGAGAGGCAGGGGAGACAGGGGGAGACAGGGGAGAGACAGGGGGAGACAGGGGAGACAGGGGGAGGCAGGGGAGACAGGGGGAGACAGGGGAGACAGGGGGAGGCAGGGGAGACAGGGGGAGACAGGGGAGAGACAGGGGGAGAGACAGGGGGAGAGGCAGGGGAGACAGGGGGAGACAGGGAGAGACAGGGGAGACAGGGGGAGACAGGGGAGAGGCAGGGGAGACAGGGGGAGACAGGGGAGGCAGGGGGGAGGCAGGGGAGACAGGCAGGGGGAGACAGGGAGAGGCAGAGGAGACAGGAGGAGACAGGGGAGACAGGCAGGGGGAGACAGGGGAGACAGAGGAGACAGGAGGAGACAGGGGAGACAGGCAGGGGGAGACAGGGGAGACAGGGGGAGGCAGGAGGAGACAGGGGAGACAGGGGGAGGCAGGGGGAGAGGCAGGGGAGACAGGAGGAGGCAGGGGAGACAGGGGGAGGCAGGGGAGACAGGGGAGACAGGGGGAGACAGGGGAGACAGCAGGGACAGGGGGAGGCAGGGGGAGACAGGGGGAGAGGCAGGGGAGACAGGAGGAGGCAGGGGAGACAGGGGAGACAGGGGGAGACAGGGGAGACAGGGGGAGGCAGGGGAGACAGGGAGAGACAGGGGGAGACAGGGGAGACAGGGGGGGAGACAGGCCACGAGCTGGACTCAAACCTGAGCTGCCTCACAGTGTCATTGTAAAATGGTTAAAGACGATCGCCTGTTGTTGCTTTTTCAGCTCATCTTTCTGCCAACAAAAAAACACAGATTAACCTTTTTTAAGTTCTGTTTTTGTGATTGTAAAACAAACATCAGGAAAAAAGAAAAATTAAAGCTGTAAGCAGCGTTGACAGGTCCTGGGTCTGTTGCCGGTTCGTCATGTCGTGCGTCTCAATGAGACAAACGTTTTGCCGTTGGTTTCATCTCTCTATGACATTCCTACTGGCTGCTGTGGCTGTTTCAGTGTGCCTAGACGGTGAGAGCATATTATGGGGTGTTGGGGAGTCAGTTGTTACCATGGCAACGTATCCTCTGTTATGCTGAGTGACATCATCAGCTGCATGGATGGAACTCCTGATTAGTGAGTGAGTGTAGAGTGAGAGTTTATGAGAAAGCTTTTGTAAAGAAATCCTCACAGAGTCCACAAATTTACCCCAATCTATGTAAAAAACATTTTTGTAGGAAATTTTGTCAGGAATCCATTTTTGGCATTTTTAAAGCTGTACAAGTTTTACTTTTTGGAGGCCAAAATCCATCAGAAATCCTGGCCCGAGGAGCTGAAAAAAGAGGATTTATTTTAGAAAAGAGTCCAAACCATCTGTCCTATAGCCCAAAATCTTGACTTAATCTGTGTGAAAATATGATAATGTTGTAGAAAATTTTGTCAGGAATCCAACCATGTCATTTTAAAGCTGTATGAGTTTTACTTTTTTGTCTAGCGTCCCAAATGCTGAACTAGGAGGATGTGTGTGTGGAGCTGAAACGCCGTCTCCTCATCTGTTAACATGGAGAAGGCTGAAAGCGGTCGGCGACTTTGAGGGCTCGCCATTCGAAAACCAGGCCTGAAATAACAACTTCCTACAGAACTTTTGTAGAGCAGGGTCTGGTCTGCCATGTGATGCAATTTTCAAGCCGGTACCATTTTTGTTTTTTTACAGGTTAATTTTTGCAGAAAGGGTAAAAATGTGAGGAATCTTATTTTGAAAGGCACATTGCCGGCTTCCTGTTGGAGATAGGTCAGGGGTATCCGTGCATGATTTGTGCGTCTCAAAGAGACGAACATTTTGATGTTGGTTTCATCTCTCTACAACATTACCTAGTTTTTGTGTGCCACAGTTGCTGTACAGAGCTTATTATGGGATGTTGGGGGTAGTGTTTGGCATCATACGAACATTCTTCACGGTTCTGGGGTGCGTGCCAATTTGGTGAGTTTTTGAGCATGTTTAGGGGTCTAATTAGTGTTCAAAGCGCGGACGCAATAATAATAAGAAAGAATCACAGCAGGAACAATGGTGCCCTCTGTCTTTGGCCGAGGACACTGATTAGAAGTTCATTAAAGAATCAACTTTAACCATAAAAACAAACGATGAGACAGACGCAGAAATAATCCAAACACCTCCTGAAACTTCAGTCACAGACGCTGGATTAAAAACAGATATAAACTTTATTTACTTTATTGGTTTGAGCTTCACTCGTTGAATCAGGTGCTGTGGTTTCCTCAGACCTAATGAGTTTCCTCTCTGATGTAACGAGTTTCCTCTGATGTAACGAGTTTCCTCTCTGAGCGTAACGAGCTGTTTCCTCCCACAGGTGATGATGGCGTTATCGGCTCACCTGGGCTCTCTGGAGGCGGAGAAACAGAAGCTGCGCACACAGGTTGGTTTGTGAACATCCCTCTCCTCCACAGTCCTCCATCCTCTGACCTCCCTCACCTGTTGGTCTCCTCCTCTCCTCCTCTCCTCCTCCTGTCGCCTCCTCAGGTGCGCCGGCTATGCCAGGAGAACCAGTGGCTGAGGGACGAGCTGGCCGGGGCTCAGCAGCGGCTTCAGGACAGGGAACAGGAAGTGGTCACCTTAGAGGAGCAGAACAAACACCTGCAGTTCATGTCCTCCATACGCAAATACGACCAGGAGGAGCCGCAGCTGGTGAGGAGGAGGAGGAGGAGGAGGAGGAGGAGACAGGAGCACAAACATGAGCGTGTTTGATCAGGGAGAGCTCAGCTGCTCAGACAGATTTCAGGAAGTCGAGATAAAGGGTGACCTGCTGGAGGAGAGGCTCAGGGTCCTCCTCTGGTCCAGGGTCCTCCTCTGGTCCAGGGTCAGGGTTCAGGAGGCTGAGACCTCAGACATGATGAAGCTAAAACCAGCCCCTTTGTCTCTGCTGAGTGTTTGTTTCTCCTGGTTTCAGGAGGACAGAGCCACGACGTCCCACAAAGAGTCTCTGGATGATCTGTTCCCCACAGAGGACGAGGAGCAGACCCAGAGTAAGACCCTCACCGCAGAGTGTGAAAACCTCTGAGACCAGGTCCACACAGGAAGACCGGTCTGACGTCACTGAGGAAGGGTCCTGGTGTGGTCTCTGAGGGGGGTTTTGAGTGAACTGACCCTTTAACTCAGAGCAAACTGGACCAGGTTTTGATCCTGAACCAGTTTCTGTTGTTGTTCAGATCCTGAAAACTTCACACACACCAAAGACTTTTCAGAGTCTCATGTTGAATTTTAGCTCTGCTCACACACACACACACACACACACACACACACACACACACACACACACACACACACACACACACACACTGATGATGATGTACGAGCTCATCCCTCGCTCCAGATGATCAGTGGTCAGTTTTCTGCGTTAACATCAGCAAACTCCACTAGGGGGCGCTGTGGGGGAAACATGTCAGGATGGGTTTATGGCAGAATCAGGATCTGGATTTTGATTTTTTAAGATTAATTTGACCTGACGCAACATTTCTAGACCCAGATCTTCCTGCTCCATGTCCTCGCCATGACCTTGCCGTGTCTTTTCTACGTTTTGCTCCTCAGTATCTCAGCCTCATCACAGCAGCGCAGCGGCGGCGGCCCAGCAGGGCGGCTACGAGATCCCCGCCCGCCTCCGGACGCTCCACAACCTGGTCATCCAGTACGCCTCCCAGGGGCGCTACGAGGTCGCCGTGCCGCTCTGCAAACAGGTGAGAGGCGTTCTCCTCTGAAACTGACGGTCTCTAAACTCAGGGAGGACGAACACGCCACTCCTCACCCCTCCCTCAGTCTGAGCTGAGGGAGGGGTGAGGAGGGGTGGTTTATGCTGACTCATCATGAAGGAGAAGATGAAATGTGCTGACTCAGCGTTTCTCCTGCAGGCTCTGGAGGACCTGGAGAAGTCCTCAGGACACACACACCCAGACGTAGCCACCATGCTGAACATCCTGGCCCTGGTCTACAGGTCAGAGAGTGTGTGTCCTCATGTCTCTGTACTTCCTGTCTCTGTGTGTGTCCTCATGTCTCTGTACTTCCTGTCTCTGTGTCCTCCTCGTGTCTCTGTACTTCCTGTCTCTATGTGGTCCTCGTGTCTCTGTACTTCCTGTCTCTGTGTCCTCCTCGTGTCTCTGTACTTCCTGTCTCTGTGTGGTCCTCATGTCTCTGTACTTCCTGTATCTGTGTGGTCCTCGTGTCTCTGTACTTCCTGTATCTGTGTGGTCCTCGTGTCTCTGTACTTCCTGTCTCTGTGTCATCCTCATGTCTCTGTACTTCCTGTCTCTGTGTCGTCCTCATGTCTCTGTACTTCCTGTCTCTGTGTCGTCCTCATGTCTCTGTACTTCCTGTCTCTGTGTCGTCCTCATGTCGTCCTCTTGTCGTCCTCTTGTCGTCCTCTTGTCGTCCTCGTGTCTCTGTACTTCCTGTCTCTGTGTCGTCCTCATGTCGTCCTCTTGTCGTCCTCTTGTCGTCCTCTTGTCGTCCTCATGTCTCTGTACTTCCTGTCTCTGTGTCGTCCTCATGTCTCTGTACTTCCTGTCTCTGTGTCATCCTCATGTCGTCCTCTTGTCGTCCTCTTGTCGTCCTCTTGTCGTCCTCGTGTCTCTGTACTTCCTGTCTCTGTGTCGTCCTCATGTCTCTGTACTTCCTGTCTCTGTGTCGTCCTCATGTCTCTGTACTTCCTGTCTCTGTGTCATCCTCATGTCTCTGTACTTCCTGTCTCTGTGTGGTCCTCGTGTCTCTGTACTTCCTGTCTCTGTGTCGTCCTCATGTCTCTGTACTTCCTGTCTCTGTGTCATCCTCATGTCGTCCTCTTGTCGTCCTCTTGTCGTCCTCGTGTCTCTGTACTTCCTGTCTCTGTGGTGCCTCGTGTCTCTGTACTTCCTGTCTCTGTGTCATCCTCATGTCTCTGTACTTCCTGTCTCTGTGGTGCCTCGTGTCTCTGTACTTCCTGTCTCTGTGTCATCCTCATGTCTCTGTACTTCCTGTATCTGTGTCGTCCTCATGTCTCTGTACTTCCTGTCTCTGTGGTGCCTCGTGTCTCTGTACTTCCTGTCTCTGTGTCATCCTCATGTCTCTGTACTTCCTGTCTCTGTGTCCTCCTCATGTCTCTGTACTTCCTGTCTCTGTGTCGTCCTCATGTCTCTGTACTTCCTGTTTCTGTGTCGTCCTCATGTCTCTGTACTTCCTGTTTCTGTGTCGTCCTCGTGTCTCTGTACTTCCTGTACCTGTGTCGTACTCATGTCGTCCTCATGTCGTCCTCTTGTCGTCCTCATGTCTCTGTACTTCCTGTATCTGTGTCGTCCTCGTATCTCTGTACTTCCTGTCTGTGTGTCGTCCTCGTATCTCTGTACTTCCTGTCTGTGTGTCGTCCTCGTATCTCTGTACTTCCTGTCTGTGTGTCGTCCTCGTGTCTCTGTACTTTCTGTATCTGTGTCGTCCTCGTGTCTCTGTACTTCCTGTACCTGTGTCCTCCTCGTGTCTCTGTACTTCCTGTACCTGTGTCGTCCTCTGACGGTGAACGTTTCCTCCCCAGGGACCAGAACAAATACAAAGAAGCTGCCAACCTGCTCAACGACGCCTTGGCCATCAGGGAGAAGACCCTGGGTATGGACCACCCCGCTGTAAGTCACCCTGTTCAACCAGCCAACCTTTATTTATACAGCGTCAAATCACGACAGACGATAACTCAGGAGCCTCTACAGGAAGAGGCGGGGCCAGAAAACATCAACAGGAAATGAGCCTGATTAGATATCTGATCTATACCCTGTATTAACGCATATGTGTGTGTGTGTGTGTGTGTGTGTGTGTGTGTGTGTGTGTGTGTGTGTGTGTGTGTGTGTGTGTGTGTGTGTGTGTGTGTGTGTGTATACAGGTGGCAGCAACCCTGAACAACCTTGCAGTGCTTTATGGGAAAAGAGGAAAGTACAAAGAGGCCGAGCCGCTGTGTAAGAGAGCTCTGCAGATCAGAGAGAAGGTCAGAAACCGTTTATCTCACGTTGTTGATCCAGGTCAGATCTTTAACTCTCTGGGTCAGACCGGCCTCCTGGATCAGACCCTGGGGTGGTTCTGGAGGGTTAACCTCATGTTTTGTGTCTGGACCCTCAGGTTCTGGGTACGGACCACCCTGACGTGGCGAAGCAGCTGAACAACCTGGCTCTGCTGTGTCAGAACCAGGGGAAGTACCAGGAGGTGGAGCAGTACTACGAGCGCGCGCTGCACATCTACCAGAGCAAGCTGGGCCCAGATGACGCCAACGTGGCCAAGACCAAGAACAACCTGGTAACCAGATCCAGCCTTAGGGCGTATTCAGACCTGGACTGTTTGATCCACTTTAAACGGACCAGGGTTCGTTTCCCACGCTGGTGCGGACTTTTCATGCAGGTGTGAATAGACACAAACGAACCCTGGTGCGGACCAAACAACCTGACCCAGACCCACTTTTTGAGGTGGTCTCTGTCCGCTTCCAAACGAACTCTGGTGCGGTTCGTGGTTCTCCGGTGCAGGTCTGGATACAAACCAAGGTCCATCTGAACTAACTACAGGATACATGCTCCTTTTGGGCCTATAGAGCCACCGTAACCTAACCGTCTTTGGTTCATACCTGATCCTCCGTCTTCTGTTTAGCCACGCTGTAGCTAGCATGTTGTGGGTCAGGACACGCAGAGCATAGCGCCTCCTTGCTGCGATCATTGGTCTTCCTGTTCCTAAATTGTAAACGGTGTTGTTAAGCTGCTTTGAAGGAGCTGCTCTTGAAACTGAAAATGATTTAGCAGCTCTAATAAGAGCACAAACACACATGTTTACCTCCATTTCCAGGTCTGTACTCTGTGTGCCGCCCTTTGTCAGTGCTGTCCAATGAGAGCACTGATCCTCACACACCTGGATGTGTTTACACAATATAGTCCACTTGATAAAAGTACAATCTGAATACAAACCGCACCAAACGAAGAAAATAAAGTCCGCTTTCGGTCCGGACCAAACAAGTGGACCAAAGGACTTTTCTGCTCTGAGGACAGCCTTAGTCTCAGCCTCAGTTTCAGCAGCAGCACAGACTAACCGTCCTCAGTGACTGACCATCTCTGTCTCTCTGTCTCTCAGGCGTCGTGCTATCTGAAGCAGGGGAAGTACCGACAGGCTGAAGCTCTCTACAAAGAGATCCTGACCAGAGCACATGAAAAGGAGTTTGGATCTGTTGAAGGTAGGAAACTCTGAGTCGTCTCAGAGACAAAGACGACTCAAACAACCAGAGATGGAAGAAAAATCTGAACCAGGAGGAAAAGTTAAACTTGGTTTGAGAAACAAACATCCTCTCTGACAGAGTCTGGGAGGAATGAAGTACTGATGAGGAACTTTTTAAGGATGGCAGTTTATCTGGACCAGGGGTCTGCAGCCTTTACTTTGATAGGAGCAGTTTTCCTCAGCTCACCTGGATTAACGTCATTCAGCAGACACAAAATCTACTTTATCATAAATATTTATTTAAATAATTATCCCAATTAATCTACGAAATTTTACAAATGATGTCTTAGTTTTTTTTGTTTGTAATACTTTGCAACATGTCAAAGTTTGGCATGTCAATGATTTTTAAAAAATGTCAAAAACTTTTAAAATTTCATAAATTTGAAACATTTTAAAATTTCAGAATTTAATTAAAAACTAATTAAAAAAATCTGAAATATAAAAAATCTGCTTAACTGTAAAAAAAGTTTAAAATGTGCAAATATTTTAAAAATTAAAAAAAAAAACGAATAAAAAAATCTGAACTTTAAAATATCTGTGTAAATAAAGAAAAAGTTAAAATTTATATAATTTGCATATATTTAAAAAAAATCCTTTTCAAAAATTTGGTTTTTAAAAAATTCGCAAGTATCAAAAAATGTTGAAATTTAAAAAAAAATCAAAAATTGTAACATTTCTGAAAGAATTTGATAAATCATATTTATGATTTCTTTATGGTTTGTTTTATTTGCTAACGTCTTGCCACACATGAAGCTTGTGTTTCAGGCTGTTGATGTTGTAGGAGGTGAAGTAGAGCGGTGGCAGGCTTTATTGACAGATGGGATGAAGATTTAGTTCAACTAAATGTTAACACAGGATTTTATTTAGTGTCAGTGTCTTTAATCATCAACACCCTCTGGAAGAAACATAACTATTCTTTATTTCATGAATATTTTTAAAGCTACGAGGAGCCACTAGTTACTGTCTGTCTGTCTGTCCATCTGTCCGTCTGTCCTCTAGGCGACGGTCGTCCCAGCTGGTCCGGCTCAGACGACAGTGGTTCTGGACAGGACGGGCTCAGTACCCTGAAGCGGAGCGGCTCCTTCACCAAACTCAGAGAATCCATACGACGAAGCAGCGAGAAGCTGGTTCGCAAGCTGAGAGGAGTCGGCGTGGAGGAGGCAGCCCCAAGGAATCCTGGGTAATGACAGCGCCTCACAGACATGATGACTATGATACAGACACACGTCTTTCTGAATATCATCATCATCCTCCTCCTCCTCCTCCTCCTGTGCTCTGTTTCAGGATGAAGAGGGCAAACTCCCTGAACGTGTTGAATGTCGACTCCAGAGACAGCGTCCAGGTGAGCTGAGCCCAGGTTTACACCTGGGTTTACACCTGGACAGGGTCCATCTGGTTTCTGTGTCTGACTCTGAAACATTACAGGTCCCTGGAAAACACACCTGTCCTAACATTTAACACACACCTGTCCTATAATAAAACACACCTGTCCTAACATTTAACACACACCTGTCCTATAATAAAACACACCTGTCCTAACATTAAACACACCTGTCCTAACATTAAACACACCTGTCCTAACATTAAACACACCTGTCCTAACATTAAACACACCTGTCCTAACATTAAACACACCTGTCCTAACATTAAACACACACCTGTCCTAACATTAAACACACCTGTCCTAACATTAAACACACCTGTCCTAACATTAAACACACACCTGTCCTAGATTTAAAGGATTAGTTCGGTTTTCACAGCTTTTACATTGTTTATAGAATGAAGTAGAACAAAATACTGACCCAGAAGGTTTTCCTGATCCAAGCAGTGCTTCGGGAGATATTTAGATCCAAAATCGTGCAGCGGACGTCCGTATAAAGGGATCCATCGGGGCATAGACAGCGCCGCTCCTAAAACTGCATTAATCGTCCAAAAACTCGTGTTTTTCACCAATATTCCATCATGGTCCGCTCCGAGATAGTCCTCTGCTGCAGTCTGTGTCACTCCAGACAGCGCTGTGTGGCTGTAAAGACCTCTGAACTGGCAGAGTCAGCTCTCCAGAGAGTACTGCGCATGTGCAGTACTCTCTGGAGCACTGACTCCTTTCTTTGAGGGGCAAGCGTAAACAAAGTCTTTGTCAGAGGTCTTTACAGCCACACAGCGCTGTCTGCAGTGACACAGACTGCAGCAGAGGACTAACCCGGAGCGGACCATGATGGAATATTGGTGAAAAACATGAGTTTTTGGACGATTAATGCAGTTTTAGGAGCAGCGCTGTCTATGCCCCGGTGGATCCCTTTATACGGACGTCCACTGCACGATTTTGGATCTAAATATCTCCTGAAGCACTGCTTGGATCAGGAAAACCTTCTTGGTGAGTATTTTGTTCTACTTCATTCTATAAACAATGTAAAAGCTGTATAAACCAAACTTATCCTTTAAGACCTGGAAGATCAAGAAAGATTTACACACCAACGCCTGAAACTGATCAGTTCATCAGTTTAATCAGTTTAATCAGTTTAATCAGTTTAATCAGTTTAATCAGTTTAATCAGTTTAATCAGTTTAATCAGTTTTCATTCAACAACTAAAAGTTTGTGTGTGTGTGTTTTTGTGTTTTTTCCAGTCGAGCCATCTGACGGATGTTCGAGGCCTGAGCTCCAGCACACAGAGTCTGACGAGGCGAGGCTCACTGGGTGGGACCAGCTAACACACACAAGCACGCACGCACGCACACACACACACACACACACACACACACACACACACACACACACACTCGCAGCATCCTGGAGGTACCTGGAGCTCAGATGCTGCGTTAAGAGACTCTTTGTTCGACGTCAGATTTCCAGAGATGGATCAAAGTTTCCAAACAAAGTTTTTTCCTCTTTGACGATGAATGTCTCCAAACTGAAGGTCACAAAGGTCACAAAGGTCACAAAGGTCAAATATTAGCATGACAAAGTTGCACTCCAGTTCTTTCTTTCTGCTGATGCTGAAACTGAATCATTCCTCCTGCTGTCGTCTATGAACAGATCCTGAAGGAAACTGAAGCGTTTTTAAAACTCGTTCCTCTGAGACCTGAGTCCTGACTTCCTTTTTCAGGACACAGAGGTTTTAACGTCACAGAAACAGGAAGTACAGGATCAATAACTGATATATTTATAGATATTTTAATAAAGACAATCAGCTCCATCAGCGCTCAGAGACATTTTTATAAAGAGCTCAAAGTGTTTGCGCTGTGATGATCTCTAAGAATTAAAGTTTCTTTGTTTACGCTTTTAAAAAGTTAAACTCAGATATCTGATGTAAAATGTGTTTTGCCTTTAAAAATCTAATTTTACGTTAATTTGTCAAAGTTGATGTGAATGTGTCGTTTGTTTGGCGCCACAGTCAGATTTTCCCGCCATGGACCAACTTTATTTAATGAATGTGACAAACAAACATATCTGACCACAGACGACACGCTGAGAGGCTTCTGCACATGGTCTGTTATTTATCATTATCATGAAGCAGAGGGCGGACCAATCAGAGCAGAGGGGGAGTCTTAAAGAGACAGCAGCTCAAACACAGGCTGAAATAAGGGTTTCCAGCCTAAAACAGCTCAATCACCTCTTTAACGACTGTAATTAAATTAATTATTGATTAATCTCCTCAGAACATTTGGTCTGACGTTGTATTATTGATCTGATAATCACCGTTTGGGCTTAAAAACAATTTTCTTAACTTTGGGAAAAATGAAAAAAGAAAAAACTTAATTGACAAATGTTGATGAAGTTTATTTATTATTAATTAATTACCCATCCTGCTCCAGCATCCTCCTCTCTACCCTCTGAGATCAGCTCTACAGATCACTGTGTGTCAGCTGCTGCAGAGACAAACTGAGGACAGACTGGGCCTGTGTTTGTTTGACCCTGAATCCAAACCTGGAGTTCACGTCCTGACAGAAACACCTGAGAGTCCCCAGACCTGCTCAGAGCCCCGGTCTCTCTGGGAGCCTGGTTCAGCTCGATTTCTGCGCCCTTTAAGGGTCGATCATTTCCCTGAATCCTTTTCTTCCACTTCACAAACTCTGATCTGTCCCTGACGGGGACCCTCTGGTCCTGATCTGTCCCTGACGGGGACCCTCTGACCCTCTGACGGTCCCTGTGGTAGACGCCGTGGACGGCCTGAAGCGGCGTGGCGTTGGCGGCTGTAGCTGCAGTGTGTCAGGATGTTTGATGAAGCTGTCAGACGTGTAGACTGTGTTTCCTCTGACGCTGTCGTCTCTTCTCTACACGAACGGTTGAGTTTTATATCTGGAAATTTAACTGAAATAAATTAATCTGATATTTAACTCTGGGTTGTTTGAGTCATTCACAGCTGGACATGTTTTACTTTCCTTTACAGGAACTTCACCTTCAAAATAAAATAAAACATGAGACAGTGTGAGTACAAAACTTTATATTTCAACTTCCTGTTTGAACAAAGTGTTTACATTGATACAAAACGCCTCAGAGTACAGTTACAGTTTCTGCCTGTATGACACACACACACACACACACTGAGTGTGCAGACTGAAAGCATGGCGACAGTTTAACGGCTCGGTGCTGACGCTGAGACTCAGTGAAATCAAACAGACGAGTCAAACTGAGGCGTCTCTCTGAACGTGACAGGAAATGATAAAAATGATGAAAGTGTTGTGATGAGTCTCTTTCTGCCGTCAGTGCTGATCAGGTTTGGACTCAGAGTCTCAGGTGAATCAGTTTCTCTGAGCTGTGACGTTAGTTTCTGTCCAAACCGACCATGACCTGACAGACCGACACCTGTGATCACCTGACGTCTCCTGACGTCACCTGGCGTGTGACCCTGATCCCATGAGACAGTCATGTCGTCTCTCAAAGCAGCGCCACCTTCAGGTCTGATGAGCGATCTGCGTGATCTTCTTCAGCATCTCCTCCGACTGCAGCTGCTCCAGGGTCAGCAGAGACAGACCCAGCTGGTCCTCCTGAGGAGCAGAGGGGGGTCAGGGTCAAAACCAGATCACAAAAAGGAGTAGACCTCTTTGTACGTAAACCTCCAGGCTTTAGGTTTGATGCTTTAACACAGAACCACAGATATTTATAAATTACTTCTGGAGGCCCATCACCTCCTCAGGGGACAGCGTGCCTTGTGTCTAAGTTTCCCGGAGGTTAAACGGCGTACAGGTGTGAGTCCTACCTGTCTGAACGGCTGAGCCATCTGCCGCAGGAAGTGCTTGGACAGCTGGACGGTCTCGTCCACCGTCAGGTTCAGACTGCCGTCGTTGATGTGCTCCTGGATCCAGCGAGGAAGCTTCCCCCGTTTGTCTGCTCGGGCGTAACGCTGCGAGGGACAGAGAGACGCGTCAGACCTCCAACAAACCTCCACCAAGCTGGACCAGACCGCCAAGCTGGACCAGACCACCAAGCTGGACCAGGGTCTGGACTACACCACAAACCTTGTCTGCAAAGATCATGAGTCCGTAGTCGGTTTTTCCTCTGATGGCTCGGCCCACGCACTGGGCGGCGTGACGCATGGCATCGAACGTCAGGAAGTCGTTCTCTCTGATCTGAAACTGGTCTCGAAGATACTCCAGACGAGCCTGAAAACCACGAGACGACAGGGTCCGTGAGTTTAGGTCTTCAATAAAAATAAGACGTGAAAACATGAGTAAACTTTCTGATCTACTGAGTCACGTTCCAGCCCGTAAAGAAAGTCTCGGTGTCAGAGTGGGTGTGTGCGTCCTGACCTTGAGGATGCGGCTCTGCGTGTAAACATAAGGAACGCCAAACATGATGACGGCGCGGCCGAAGTGATGCACTGAGGAGGAAGCACAAAGTCAGGGAGGTTAGCTCGGTGATCAGACCTCCTCATCCCTCAGAGAGTCTCCTCTCAGAGGGTCTCCTCTCAGAGGGTCTCCTCTCAGAGTCTCCTCTCAGAGTCTCCTCTCAGAGTCTCCTCTCAGAGAGTCTCCTCTCAGAGTCTCCTCTCAGAGTCTCCTCTCAGAGAGTCTCCTCTCAGAGAGTCTCCTCTCAGAGAGTCTCCTCTCAGAGAGTCTCCTCTCAGAGAGTCTCCTCTCAGAGGGTCTCCTCTCAGAGAGTCTCCTCTCAGAGGGTCTCCTCTCAGAGAGTCTCCTCTCAGAGGGTCTCCTCTCAGAGAGTCTCCCCTCAGAGAGTCTCCTCTCAGAGGGTCTCCCCTGGTCTACCAGAGCCCGGATCATTTACCGAAGTCGATCCCCTCAGAGACTTTCCCCCGAGCCACCGAGAGGAGGATGGCTCCTCTGCCGTTCTCACAGGCCTGAGGGAGGAGAGGAAAGCGGAAACCAGAGACGATGAAGATCTAAAGGATCTGAAGCAGCTTTCCCAGCATGCATTGTGTTTGTAACTGTATGAACACGTCTCTCTGACCTCCTGGAACTTCTCCAGAGCCATGCTGGTCTCTGCGGCGTCCGGGGTCTCGATGAAGATCAGCTTGTTCCTCTGGATGTTCTCCAGGATCCCCTGAGAGAAAACGCTCGCTTAGAGACACACGTCTGATCGTCCACAGGAAGTGTGTGTGTGTGTGTGTGTGTGTGTGTGTGTGTGTGTGTGTGTGTGCACCGACCTGCTCGTACCAGGACGCCACGATGTTCTCCATGTAGACGTAGCTGGTGAAAAACGCCACGATGCCGTCAGGAACGATGGCAGACATCTCCAGGAGAAGGTTCCCGTAGTTTCTAATCACAGCTGGAAAACAAACAACAAACAGTAAACAAACAAACAGTAAACAAACAGTAAACAAACAGTAAACAACAAACAGTAAACAAACAACAAACAAACAAACATCAGCTGATCAACAGATAAAAACAGCATTATGTTTGTTTGTGGAGCTGCTCGGTCTGTGACAGCGTCAGCGTTTAGCGAGGAGACGTCTGAGCGTCCTCTGACGACTTCCTGTGAGGACGCCACTCACCAAAGTCTTCCCTGGTCTCAAACTTGGAGCTCAGCGCCACCTGGTCGTTGCCCCGCCCGACGATCTGCAGGAGGAAAACAGAAGAAGAAGAAAAGCTCAGTGAACACGCACCGACATGTTTCCATTAACGTTTGTTTGTCTCAGCTCACCAGAGGACAGAGGCAGGTCCGCGCCAGCGTCATGGTGAAGGACGCCATCGTCACCGGGCGGAAGTCGAGGATTCTGGGATAGATGTCCAGAGGAGACAGAGTCTAAAGACGACCAGCAGGAGGAGACAGAAGGAGACAGGAGGAGACAGGAGGAGACAGGAGTCATGAGCTCACATCAACAGTCGGAGAAACACCAACTGGACCAGAACCAGGACCTGAACCAGGACCCAGACCAACTCACGCCTGAGGTGATGATGACCGTCTGAAAGCGCTGGAACACTGGTTTGATGGCGATGGATGGATCCATACAGCTGAGAGAGGAGGAGGAGGAGGAGGAGGAGGAGGAGGAGGAGAAAAAATGAAACCCTGGCTCCGCCCACGCCTTCACCACCTGTCCATGTGAGTTAAACTTACCTGAAGTGCAGCACGGGGTTGGCGATGGTCGGCGTTCTGTCCTCAAACGGCTCGATGATGATGGTGAAACCTGCAGGAGACGCAGAGAGGAGGCCACAGGAGGAGAACACTTCAGGGGTCAGCAACAGAGACACCAGGAAGTGCAGACAGGAGGAGGAGCAGACAGGAGGAGGAGCAGACAGGAGGAGGAGCAGACAGGAGGAGGAGCAAACAGGAAGAGGAGCAGACAGGAGGAGGAGCAGACAGGAGGAGGAGCAAACAGGAAGAGGAGCAGACAGGAGGAGGAGCAGACAGGAAGTGGTTCAGACAGGAGGAGGAGCAGACAGGAGGAGGAGCAGACAGGAAGTGGTTCAGACAGGAGGAGGAGCAGACAGGAGGAGGAGCAGACAGGAGGAGGAGCAGACAGGAAGTGGTTCAGACAGGAGGAGGAGCAGACAGGAGGAGGAGCAGACAGGAGGAGGAGCAGACAGGAAGAGGAGGAGCAGACAGGAAGAGGAGGAGCAGACAGGAAGTGGTGCAGACAGGAAGTGCTGCAGACAGGAAGTGGTGCAGACAGGAGGAGGAGCAGACAGGAAGTGGTGCGGACAGGAAGAGGAGCAGACAGGAAGTGCTGCAGACAGGAGGAGGAGCAGACAGGAAGTGGTGCAGACAGGGAGTGCTGCAGACAGGAAGTGCTGCAGACAGGAAGTGATGCAGACAGGAAGTGGTGCAGACAGGGAGTGCTGCAGACAGGAAGTGATGCGTACCTTGGCTGTAGGTGCTGACCAGAGTAGCGAAGCTGGAGATGAGCGTCACGGCTGAGAAGTCTGCGATGTCAGCGATCTCCAGCGTTCGCAGCAAAGACTGGAGCCGCTCTGCACAGAACCTGAGGAGACAGAACCAGGGGGGAGAAACCGGGTCATGGTCTGAGACAGAGACCGTCTCCAGGTTGGGTTGGTCTGAAGAACGTTTCTGACCTCAGAGGTTTGCGGTCGATGCAGACTTTGTCGTAAATGTCTTTGAGGAACTGCGGCGTGCTCTCCTGGACCACGTGCTGGACCCTCAGGCGGGACTTCAGGTACTCCAGGAACCGCTTCAGGAAACCCACAAAGTGCTCGGCTGTGCGGATGGTACCGGGAACGGCCTCTGAGGGACAGAGAGCAGGACGTTCAGGGTTTCTGATGATCGATAAATGATGAAAATAAAGCTGGCTGCTGATGGTCGAACCTTTGAGTATCTCGTCTGGTAACACGGGGTTAGCGAGGTACACGTCTGTTTCTCTGGCCACGTTGGCTTCTTTCAGACCCTCCACCAAACGCCTGTACTCCTCCTTCAGCTTGGCAGCGTCCGTTTCTTTAATCCTGACAGAGTCACAGGAGTAAAGGAGGAAAGTGATTCTCCTGATTCGTCTCCTCTAACGCGTAAACTAAAGGACGAATCCTGCAGAGGAAACAATCGTTAGCGTCTTACTTCTGTATGGTGCTCTGCAGCGTGTCCACGTTGTTCTGGCAGCGGTCGAGCGTCCGTCTGGTGATGTTCACGCTCATGGAGTCGATGCACACGTTGTCTGGGGACCAATCAGGAACCAGAGTTAAAACCACCTGATGGTGTCAGACCCTCCCTCCCAGAGCCCAGCTCCACCTCCTCACCGATGTTATGAGCCTCATCAAACACCACCACCGACTTCTTGGCCAGCTCTTTGGACACCAGGTCGGCGATCTTTGGGTCCAGCAGGTAGTGGTAGCTGTACACCACGATGTTGGCGTGCAGGATCTGAGAGGACAGGGAGACGTGAGGCTGAAACATGAGTTAACGTCACACTTAGTAAAAAGTCAAAGTCAGCAACAAGTGGAGGAACGCACCGCGTAGCGAGCCAGGTAGTACGGACACCAGCCTTTCCTCCTGCCGAAGTCCTTCAGGTCGTCCAGGTTGTAGATCCCCGCAGGAAGAGGCACCTGTCGACCCACCGCGTCAAACTCCTGCAGACGGAGACAGAGGAAGAGGAGGTAAAACACTTGGCGAGCAGGACAGCGCCCTGAAAACCCTGGAGTAAATCTGCAGATTCCCGCTGGCTCTAACCCTCGTCTCCACCCTCAGGCTGAAACACAGACAAACTGCCTCCGCCCGCTCCGTCTCACAGTCCTCACCTCGTAGAAGCGACACACGGGCTGGTCGGGGTTGGTGTGGTGTTGAGCTCGAATGTATGACGCCGTCAGACTGTGACACTTCCCGTCCACCTCCTTCCCGAAGCGCAGAGAGCTCACCTGAAGCACAGGTAAACGTGATTAATCCTTCAGAGGAACAGGAAGCTGGTTTGACTCTGTCAGCTGTGGACGTGAAGGTTGGCGTTCACGCCGCCTCATCATGTCGTACCTCTGGGTGGATGCAGAGGTTCTTCCTGGACGACAGAGCCAGAGCCAGGAAGTTGTTCCTCTCTCCAGTTTGTTTGGAGTAAAACTCCATCAGCTTCCTCAGCTCCTCCACCACCTGAGCAGAAATAAGGTCAGACAGGGTTTACGTTACTTTAGGTTTCACTCTTTTTCCTCGGAGCAGCCGTTGGAGAGGATAAACAGCTTTTATTAAGACTGAACTATTCATGACATCAACTTCCTTTTCCTCTGACAGTGATTTCCTCCTGCTCACACTCACCTTCTCGATCTCAGGGACCGTTCTGGAGCAGTAAATGAGTTTGGTCACCTCCAGGGGAAAAGCCTGAGGACGGAGAAAACACCTCAGTAAAGAGCGTCCTCAGTGTCGTCCTTTATTATTTTTATTATTGAGAATATATATATAACAATGTATACATACAAAAAACAAAGCTTGAGGCTCAAACTTCATGTTCAGAACAAAAAAGTACAAAAATAAAATGTCTATATTTTTTACATTTTTGGTCTTCTGGGCTTTGGCATTTGTGCAATAATTTAAGGAGATTAAATACGAGGACAACAGTGACTTAAATACAATAAATTTTGGCTTTTGATTTAAATGCTTACAGCTACGAATGTGATATTTGGATAACAACAATATTAAATTTAACACAAAAACATTTTTTGAGGGGAGACTCTTCGTAGCAATAATAAAAAAATAATATCTTTACAATCAATTTGTACTTCTATAGAAAGCTTTCCGTTCACAAATAATGTTATATCTGTCCAAAAATCTGTGTGTGGGCACATTCACAAAAAGATGAACGATTGATTCTTCAGCACAACGACAAAAGGTGCAAAGTGGGTCAACATTTACAGGATATTTTGAGATTACCCTGTTAACAGGATAACATCGATCATGATCTTAAGGCAAACCTCATGAACCTTATTAGTAACAAAAAAATCTTAGGGAGAAGCCAAACAGAATCCCAATCAATATCAGTAAATAAATCATTCCAAAAAATACAGCCGCTGGTTTACTGATAAAGTCTCTTATGATGAGATCTCTAATACACTTGTTATTTGTTTTGACACTCAAAAAGGGATCAGAATTACCAATATACAAGTCTGTTGTAAGGTTAACTTCAGGATCATGTACATAGTTTGACTTCAGCATTTGAAGGTATTGCATCAAAAATAATTGCAAAATCTTTTGGCAACACTGGGAAATTATACACATGTAAAAATGCATCATAAGAACACATATATCCATACTTGTTAAATAGCTGATGTACATGTATCATACCTTTGTCGACCCATTTTTAATGAAAAGTGATTCGTGCTTAAAGCAGATATCTGCAAAGATCCAAATGACGTCACAGCACAACTCACCTTCTGATAGGCCACGATGAGCGACAGCAGAGAGATGGTCTTCCCTGTTCCTGAAGGCATCTCCAGGACTCCATGACCCTGGGAGAGAGCAGAGATAACCTCAGCTGAGTGTGATGGAGCTGCACCCAGTCTGAATCATACTGAAACACCGTGTTTTCAACGAGGCTGAAGCTGGCATCCAATAAGAAGTTTCCAGTCCACCTTAAAAATGTCAAACCGCCTGGAGGTGGCAGTATTCAGTGGTTTTCCTGTGTATTCCCGTGTCTTTTTCTGATCTACACCACATTAGACCAGATCATGATATAAAACCACATGATAAAAAGACTTCAAACCTGGACTGGATTATTCTTTGGAGACTTAACATTCATATAAACACAGTCTCTGATTTGTGAAACCTTTACTCAAATAGTGAAAATGCAT
The DNA here is from genome assembly GCF_033239565.1 of Halichoeres trimaculatus. NCBI lineage: Eukaryota > Metazoa > Chordata > Actinopteri > Labriformes > Labridae > Halichoeres > Halichoeres trimaculatus. Next base: position 113,459 of record NW_027437222.1, on the reverse strand, counting down.
AAAAGGCACATGCCACTGATTTTTGTCTCAGTCAGACCACATTAGACCAGGTCCAGGTCCAGAACTACAAGGATTAGACTCCTCAAACCTGGACTGAATTATTTTTTACAGACTAAGCTTTCATATAAACACAGTCTCTGATTTGTGAAACCTTTATTCTATTAGTGAAAATGCAAAAAAAAAGGTACATTCCACTGATTTTTGTCTCATTCAAACCACATTAGACCAGGTCCAGGTCCAGGTCTGGAACTACAACTCTTAGACAGATTTAAGGTGCCTGGACTTCACAAATCAGAGCCTGTGTTTAAATGGATGTTAAGTCCCTGCATAATACTTCAGTCTAGGTTTGAGGAGTCTAAGTGAAGTTGGTCTAGACCTAGGTCTGATCTTATGTGGTTTGAATGAGACAAAAACCAGTGGAATTTGCCTTTTTTTTGCATTTTCACTAATAGAATAAAAGTTTCACAAATCAGAGACTGTGTTTTTATGAATGTTTAGGCTCTGAAGAATAATCCAGTCCAGGTTTGAAGTCTTTTAATCTTGTGGTTTTATATCATGATCTGGTCTAATGTGGTGTAGATCAGAAAAAGACACAGGAAAACACAGGAAAACCACTGAATACTGCCCCCTCCAGGAGATGCTAACTTCAGATACATGAGCATCACCCACCTTAGCATCCAGAGTCCTCTTCAGCTCCAGCATGTAGGAGTACTGCTCAGGGTAGATGTAGTCATAGGGGAAATACACCAACAGTCCGTCTATGTTGAGCCTGAAACGGTTGGTAAATAAAGGATCAGAGAGAGACGAGCAGAGACGGATCAGGTCATCCGGTTTACATACAGCGGGGATGCTAACAGCTAACAGCTAGCCTAGCCACAGAGAGACGCTCTGCTCTTTAACTCAGGTTAATAATCTTCATACAGAGCTGTTCACAGACTATCAGCTGATTATCATGGAGCTAACTGTCGGTGCTGAGCCTCATGTTATCCTAACAGAAGCTGAAGTCTGTGCGGAACCGAACCAGAACCAGCTCCTCCAGCACGAACCGCGTCTTTATCAAACAAACACTCACTTCATGTCGGTGACCGCGCAGCCGCAGATCCTCCTCTTTAATAAATTTAAAGTTTTAAACTCTCATTGGAAACTTAAAGAATGTCATAAACAGCGGGTACAGCAATGCAGCCAGAGAGAGCAACACACGAAGAAGACGCTCCTTCTTCTTCTTCTTCTTCTTCTTCTTCTTCTTCTTCTTCGGTGTATTTACAGTGTGAAAGCTGCTGCTCGCTTTGGCGCCCTCTGTGGACGTGGAGTGTTCACCGTGAATCTGTGAAGACAGTTCAGGAAAACCGTGAAAACAAGTAAACACGGTTTGTTTTTTAAGTCTGAACAAACTCTTTGATTCTATTTTAGGCGCCAAATCTGTCCCTGATTCGAGGGGGTGAATTCCTGTACGTTGTTTCAGTTATTTCGATTTTCATTAACCGGAAGTGTCGTAATCTGCATTGGTAAGCTAACCACAGGTTGTAAATAGAAGAAAACGTTGTTTCCATAAGGTTTAAATTCATTTTTATCCTTTGGATAAAACGTTTAAAATACATTTACAGCCATACCTCTTAGGTTTGAACTGCAGGAACACACTTTGACCTGTAGATGGCAGTATGAACTCTATTTATCTATTTCATCCCCAGCCTTTTATTGTGCAAGCTTCAATCACAAACAGAAATAAATGATATTCTAAAAAAAAAACTTTTAAATCTAAACTAAACCTAAATGTTGTATTTGAACTGAAGATATTTTTAAGTGGGTTGAGGTTTCCTGAGCAGCCATGATGCCTCTGTACTTCATTAGTAAGGACTGTGTGACGCTTTTATAACACTTAATTTTATTAACTAAATTTGATCCTGTCTTATTTTTTTTATTTTTATTTAAAGTTTTTTAACCTGTTAAATTAAGATTTACCCCATGTATCTGTACATTAGAGAATCACTTTCTAAAGAGAGGGATCAGTTATTTTTTGTCATAGTCCAAACAGCAGTGCCCGAGACTGGTGACACTTTACAGTGACTGCTTTAATAAGTCAACACAAGACAGATAAAAACAAACAATAAAGTATATAAATAAAAAGCTTTTGATACTGAAGCTGAGCCATAGAAAATGACACAGTGTTCACATTTGACTATTTCCTAAATGAATCTGGCGTCACTCCATCATTATCCTACTTTAGTCACTTCAGGGGTTTTCAATTAAAAAAAACTTTGGAAAAGAGATAAAAATGTCCGTTTGCCCATTTTTTATCACATATTTAATTATTTTTTCTTTATATCTGTACTATAATGGATGAAGTATGCACTTATAGAAAGGTTTATGGTTTTGTAAGGCATGTTTCTCCCCTCTTTGTCTGTGTTCAGTGACCCTCCAAGGGGTCTCAAACCCCAGTTTGGGAACCACTGTCCAAGTCCGTCTCCAGTGGATATGTTTGATATTCAACACAAAGAAATGTCAACAGGCTCAGATATTTTCTGAATGCTTTATTCATACACGTACAGTGGTTTATATGTTTGCAGCATACATGACGTTTGAGTAAGTGTGATCCTGCAGACAGTGAGCTCTGAGCCACGACGTTAAAGAGGAGCATGAAGACGACCAAGGAGCTTTTTATTACAGTTTAAAGTTTTAATCAAACTATTTTCAACAGTTTCCCTTTGGTTACAGAGATCTGCTTTAGCTGCTGTTCCCAGAACCAACACCAGGGGGCGGTACGGACCCTGTTAGCTTAGAGAAGGACGGAGAATCTGCATGTCTTCACATTTCCAACAGAAACTAAGCAGAACTGTAAACAAGTCAGTATTTAGCAGATTGTAGAGTTATCCAGGAGATTAAATTCAGCTCAGAGCGACTGAGAGCGTCAGAAACAAACATCTGAAGTCAGAGAGGACAACTGTTAGCTGCAGGTAGAAGAGTTCAGCTGCTCCAGAAGTTTGTTCACAGCTGCTGATCCTGTTTCCCAAAAGTTAGCATCGACTCCATCAGTCCAACGTTAGCTATCGACTCCTTCAGTCCAACGTTAGCATCGAATCCATCAGTCCAACGTTAGCTATCGACTCCTTCAGTCCAACGTTAGCATCGACTCCATCAGTCCAACGTTAGCTATTGACTCCATCAGTCCAACGTTAGCTATCGACTCCATCAGTCCAACGCTAGCTATCGACTCCATCAGTCCAACGTTAGCTATCGACTCCTTCAGTCCAACGTTAGCATCGAATCCATCAGTCCAACGTTAGCTATCGACTCCTTCAGTCCAACGTTAGCATCGAATCCATCAGTCCAACGTTAGCTATCGACTCCTTCAGTCCAACGTTAGCATCGACTCCATCAGTCCAACGTTAGCTATTGACTCCATCAGTCCAACGTTAGCTATCGACTCCATCAGTCCAACGCTAGCTATCGACTCCATCAGTCCAACGTTAGCTATCGACTCCTTCAGTCCAACGTTAGCATCGAATCCATCAGTCCAACGTTAGCTATCGACTCCTTCAGTCCAACGTTTGCATCGAATCCATCAGTCCAACGTTAGCTATCGACTCCTTCAGTCCAACGTTAGCATCGACTCCATCAGTCCAACGTTAGCTATTGACTCCATCAGTCCAACGTTAGCTATCGACTCCATCAGTCCAACGTTAGCTATTGACTCCATCAGTCCAACGTTAGCTATCGACTCCATCAGTCCAACGCTAGCTATCGACTCCATCAGTCCAACGTTAGCTATCGACTCCATCAGTCCAACGTTAGCTATCGACTCCATCAGTCCAACGTTAGCTATCGACTCCATCAGTCCAACGTTAGCTATCGACTCCTTCAGTCCAACGTTAGCTATCGACTCCTTCAGTCCAACGTTAGCTATCGACTCCATCAGTCCAACGTTAGCTATGGACAAACATAAAACAGGTGAGATGAGGAGCTGTGAGGAGCTGAAAGGAAAGGTTTGTGTCTCTGAGTCCTGATAGTGTGTTAGTGAGTCCGAGGCCTTCAGGACCAGCCTGCTGCCCCCCCCCCCCGTGACCTCTGACCTCCGTCGCCCTCGTCCTCCTTTCTGTATAAAAACATCTGCGCGCTGCGTCAGTCTCTGCTCCTCACAACTCGCAGCGGTTGTCCTCACTCTTGAAGCGGTCCATGATACTCAGGACGTCCTCCAGGATGGACGGACCCAGATCCAGGTTCAGCCCAGCCAGAGAGTCGGACCGGGACACGCTGGGTGGCGCCGTGAGGCCGGCTGAGTGGTAGGTGGTGCAGGGAGACTCGCTGCGTTCGCTCCTCAGGTCCTCGTTGCTCAGACCGGCGTCAGAGTCCAGGCTGAGGCCGCGGCGGACGTCCAGGGGCCCGCAGATCTCAGACATGGAGTCCTCAGAGGAGGCCTCGGAGAAGGAGCCAGAGGAGGGGAGGAGTCTGTGGAGGTCAGGGGGGATGGAGATGTCTCTGCACGGCTCGGACGCCAAACGACCCATAACACCGTTCTGAAAGAAGGGCAGGTTTCGGTGGCGCTCGTCCTCGCCGTCGTCCGCCTGTCTGAGACCCGAGTCCCTCTGAGACTCAAAGTGGTTTTGGTTGGGGGGCAGGTGGGGAGGGGACGGGTCGTCCAGGTGGAGACGTGGCGGTTTGGGTGGAGCCTGCTCGTGGGCGATGAAGACGGGCATGGAGATGGTGGTCTTCAGGAGGCCGGCGGCGCTGTGCTGGTAGTGGAAGCCGTTGAAGGCGTAGTTGTGTGCGTCCTCTTTGGACACGAAGTCGCCGTGGCCTCGCTCCACGCTGTGCGAGCGCGTGTGTCCGTTCTGCACGCGGCTCAGAGACGGCAGCATGCTCATCTTCCCCTGCAGGAAGCCCACGTCCCCGAACATGTCGCCCTCGCCCTCGGGGCCCACGTGGGCGCTGTGACGCACGTCGCCCAGCGGGGGGCTGATCATGTCCCCGGACAGGATGTCACGCAGCTTCAGCCTCTTCCCTTTCTTAGGAGTGGTGGTCTTTAAGTACATGGGAGTCTTTGCCGGCATTTTGCAGCAGGCTGCGAGAAGATTCAGCGTCTTCACGGGGGGCGGAGCTTCCTGAGCGGCGCTCTCTGCTGCTCTCAGCGACGGCGTCTCTCACAGTTTCAGTTTTAAAGTGGGTCAGTGGTCGCAGGGCGCTCCCTCACGCTGACATGTGACTCCCAGAGGACGGGACAGAGGCCTCGACCTCAGCTCAGCTCCCTGCTCCTTTTCTCATGCAGAGGAGACATGTCCGAGCGCAGTGCTCCTCCTCTCCTGGGCCTCCTCCTCTCCTGGGCCTCCTCAGCTCCTCAGGGCGACGGTCAGGGATGAAGAAATCTCTCTGCGGCTTCCTCGACCAGCGGAAACTTCAGGAATGTGACATCAGGACTCTGCAGGGATCTGTGAGGAGACACGAGAGAGAAGGAGTCAGAGATGAAGGGAGGGAGGGAGGAGAGCAGGGGGTGATGGATGAGGAGGAGGAGGAGGAGCTGCAGCGGGGGAGGAGATTTACAACCGTCTCTGAGAGCCCGAGGACGTTTGATGAAAACATTTAAAGAATCCTGAGTGTCCGCTGAGAGGGGCTGCCCCAATGAATGATGGGAAACTCTGTGCTCAGACCCTCAGACCCTCAGACCCTCAGACCCTCAGATCCTCAGACCCTCAGACCCTTATTCTCTCAGCCCCTCAGATCCTCAGACCCTCAGACCCTCATTCCCTCAGACCCTCAGACCCTCAGACCCTCTGACCCTCAGATCCTCAGACCCTCAGATTCTCAGACTTTCCTGAAAACACAAACAGCGTCTCTGAAATTGTTGTTTTGAAAGTTTTTGGCGTGTGCGTCCTCGTCCTGTGATCAGAGGAAACTCTGAGGCTCTTTCCGGAGCAAACACTATGAATTATGGGAGCCCAGCCGTCAGGTGGAGCCCGGGGCTCTGTGATCTTGTGATCTTGTGATCCCGTCACCGTCCTCAGAGTTGCTGAGGAATTTAACTCTTTAAAGAGGCGCTGTGTTCAGCGCTCAGAGGAACGACTGTTTGACTGTTTGAAGAATGAGACTCTGATAGAGAGGTTTACAAAGGGGGACTTCACAGGACCAGGACCACAGAGGACCAGGACTTCAGAGCTGACTGAGGGAGGAGGACTCCTCAGTTTTTTCACAGCAGAGAAAAATGTTACACAACAAACTTTAAGAGCAAAACTCAGCCAAACAACAAACTCCTCTTCTTCTTCTTCTAGTTTATTTTTATTGATCAGAGCTGCAGTTTACACAAGTCACTGACGCTTTGAGAGAAGAAGAAGCTTCTGGAACAAAGTGTCCTCTCTGAATGTTTGAAATACACACACACACACACACACACACACACACACACACACACACACACACACACACACACACACACACACACATATCTGTATCATGATGTTCGTCCCAGCAGAAGTAGATGTGAAAGTTTGAGAAACTGCAGTTCCTCAAGTGTCCACACGGGGCTGGCTCCAGACGCACCAGGAACCACACACACACCCATTCAGAAATCAGGATCTTTACAGCAGAAATAATCAGGTTTACAGCCTGGTCCAGGACGGGGTTTCGGTCTGAGGGGCTCCTTTTAATGGCACATGTACGGTGGCTTGTGAGTGTCAAATGATTTGCAAAAGCAAAAACTTGACGGAAGTTACAATAAAATCAGAAACCAGAGAGTCTGACCTCTGGGTTTTAAACACTTAACTCTGAATAAAACATCTTCAGACGCTTTAATAAACAGTTTCCCCCTCAGAGTTTGGAGTCCAACCTTACAGCTCATCACAGAGGGAGATTTTATACAGTTGAACTAATGTTTGTTTGATTTTAGAGACTTTTCATTTGTTTATGGAGGATGAGGTGAGTTTTAACCCTCAGCAACAACACAGACTCGTCGTCAAAGCATCTGAAACGCTCATGTCAGGAAGATTTCTCCACTTTCACAACATTTCCTGGATGGCCTGGATGTTTCTGAGTCAGATAAACGTGAATATTAGTGATGAAGTCTAAAAATGGTAAAAACAGAGACGGCTTCTCGTCGTCAGCTGGATTTGTGGAGACAGACTGAAACACAGGATCTAAACCCAGACCTGGTCCAGCTGGGATGAGGTCACTTTGTTTGGATCCAGCATCACAAACTGTTTTTCCTCTGAGCTCAGGTATTTACTGTTTGGTGGAGTCAGAGACTCTCCATCCTGATCCTGACGGAGAAGAGCAGAGGGAAAGTTTCTGATCTTCAGTTGTGAGATTATTCCTGGAGTAACTAACTAACCAGGCGGCTGCATACGTTAAACTCTGAGTCATGACGTTTTGCAACAACGCGCTGAGTAACCTCCTCAGTGGGCGTTTCAGGGAAGCGTCTCCGCGAGGAGGAGTCAGAGATATTTACTGATCGTCTGCTCACATCAGCTCAGGGTGACACACAAACCCTGGAAACCCTGAAACTGGAAACTCCCCTCGCCCCGTTCATCCTGGAGGATTATTCTCCATCAGCGCTTCTGGTTAATCCATCCTCACAGAGAAACTCCTCCACACACGTCAGAGATCACGTTCCTCTCCTTTCAGAGGATTTCACCTCAGTCTGCTGGGAGTCACTCTGGGAGGACCTGGATTTCCCAAGAACTGTTCGGCTAATGGAGACAGGAAGTTTAGTCACACTTTAATGTTTCCCAGAGGATGAACTGAGCTGACGCCTCAGAGAGTCTCTTTGTTTTTTATTCCAGCGGGCTCAGGCACTAAAAACTACTCTGTTTAGGATTGATTAAAGCTGTGGATAAAGATGGCCATCACGCCTCCTCCTGTTGTAAAAAATGAAGCCAAAATTCTGTCTCATCCCCCGAAGACAGAAAAAATCCTGACTAGTTTTTATAACTTTCGTTTCTCTGTTTCTTCCCTTCTCTGATGATAAGGCCGTCAGCAGGGGGAGCTGTAGTTCATCCTCACTTTTAGGGAGCTGTCATGTCGTCAGTCTTTTTATACAGTTAATGATTCGTCATCAGAGGCGTTTGATTTCATGGTTAATCCATTAACGAGAGGAACAGCAGGTGCGCAAAGTGTTTGTTTACCTGACGAGACAAAATGACGCCTCACACTCAGCCTCAGCTGGTTGATAAGCTAATGTTAGCATGCTAACACCAAACGTTGCTCTAACCTAAGCTAGCTTGTTGCATGTCAGTATTTTCAGAGACTGGTTGATCAATCTGTCGTGTCTGTCATGTCTCCTAGCTCGTTAGCAGTTAGCAGTTAGCTGTGGTTTGTTTTGAAGTTTGGGCTTCTGTTATCTGTTGTAATGGAGTCGTGCGATGGCGTCTTGTCCAGGCTGATGAACTGCGGTTCGAAACACTGAGGCCTGACTGATCAGGAAGTCTGTCTGACCTGTGATTCAGGTTTTAACGGGTCAAACACATAAACTGTACACAAAGTGAACAGCGTGGCTCCAACATTTACTATCGTACGGTTTTGAAGCCAAAATTCCTCCGTCACAGACGCAGCCATTGAAGCAGTTTGCAGCCAGAGTCTGTGCAGTAGAGACTGTGAGGGATTCTGGGAGAATCTGAGTGGAGCTGGGTGACAAAAATAATAATTATTTTTTTCTTTGGAGAGTCTAATCACTTCCTGACTCTACCTCCAGACATATTTTACAATCCCTGAAAAAATTACACGAGAACGTCAGCTGGCAATCATCGTTAAACGTTTCGTAAAACCTCGTTTTTAACCTCGTATAACTACTGAAAACAAAACTTTTCAGAAAAAAGAGGACTTGGATACAAGACAGCCAAATGATATCTTCAAATCACCACAACAATCAGACGTGAGAAACATTTCTACCAGGTGGATTAATTTTTTTAAGTTTGACCACAGCCCATCTGGAATGACTGGGGAGATGGATTTTTTAACATATACTGCAGCCAGCCACCAGGGGGAGCAGTTTTTGTGGAGACCGAGCAAGCGGTTGTCAATTTTTTTTCACAGTCTATGGCCAAACACAGACCTCAAGTTGACACGATGTGAAAAAGAAAATGTGGCGTAGGATGGCGTGATGAGCTCGTCTTCGTCTGACGGCGAGATCGTGACGCTTCATCCGACAGATATCAGGGCTGGAACGATACGCTTTTCTCTCGATTCAATTCTTTCACAGTTTTTGGGACAACGATTTGGTTTAAATTAAGATGATGATGTCCACAGACTGGACCAGGGGCTGTATTTCCCAAATAATGCTCATCACTACAATCAGAGAAAAACATTTCGCCCTCTGCTGGAGAAAAGTGGTAACTTTTCCCAGTCAAGCTCATAAACAGAGACTAAATTCAGACTTTTTATGACTTGACTTGGCTAAATGTGTGGTTCAAACTAAAAACGATGAGAGTTTAGAGGAAGATCAGCTGTGTTGAAGGGGAGATGTGTCCATTAAAAACACAAAGACCAGGTTTGATAGAGAAACTCCAAACAATCCCGTCCCCTGTCAGAGCCGTCGTCTTAAAGCTCTCGGTCCAACTCAAACCTCAGAGACACAAACAGACGAGGAGCTGTCAGCTTCAGGCCGACACCGAGAAAAACCATGTTCATGAAGAAATGAGGATTTAAGAGCTGAAACGTCTGATGAAGGGACGCCGAGCTCAGTACGACCACAGAAATGCAGATCCACATAAAACCACCACCGCTGTCAAAGTGGGCCAGCCAGGACTGGTTGGAGGGGGCGGAGCCAGTCCTGAAGTGTTGACATGAAGGTTTGTGAGCTGTTTGAAAGTTTCTCTCTGTAAAGTTTGACTCTCTGGGTCAGAGCGGCGGCGGGACGTGGGCTCAGCTGACCGGATGAGGAATGCTTTCTCCAAATAAGGGACGGAGCATAAATCTGCTGATGACCCACAGAGACCCAAAGCTTCGTCCTCCTCCTGAAAACCCTGACGTCCTCCTCTGGTCTAAACAACAACATGAAGACGCCTCCTGGTGACCCAGCTCCCACACAGAGACAGACTGAGGATCAGTCCAGCTCCCTGTTTGACACCTGACATCTGTTCCCCCGTTTACAGCGTCTCCTCTGCAGAGGGACTGAGAACCAGGGCGCCACCTGAACGCACCACGCCGCCTCCTCTCATTGTTCCCCTCCACGGCCTCTCGTGGCACGCGTAATTGCGCACAGCGGGCGGCTGTTGACAAAAGCCGGTGGTTGTCTGTTAATCCGTTTGTTTTGAGCTGATTTGGTTTCTCCGTGGAGTGGACACGTGTGTTTTTCCCACTCAGCTCTGAGCGTGTGTCAGTCCGTGATCAGGAGGAGCCGCTGCAGCGCTCTGACTCCTCTGACTCCTGTCAGCGCCACATGCTGGTGAAGTTAAACTATCACTGAGTCAGTGTGTGTGTGTGTGTGTGTGTGTGTGTGTGTGTGTGTGTGTGTGTGTGTGTGTGTGTGTGTGTGTGTGTGTGTGTGTGTGTGTGTGTGTGTGTGTGTTATGTAAGAGCAGACTGAGATCATCCCTGGATCCTGGAGCCTCTCAGCGGCTGATTGGCACCAATCTACCTCCATGGAGTCTAATCCAGCCACAGATCCAGCTATTTCCAATCAGGCTAATAATAAAGGGCTATTCCGTAACAAACCTCAATACACACTGCCTTTACACACACACACACACACACAATCACACACACACACACACACACACACACACACACACACACACACACACACACTCATCATCTTTGTTTTTCTGTGAGATAATCCAAAACACACCAACATTAAGATCACCCAGAGCTTCACCCTGATCACTGACATTTGGACAGAAACCAGCAGGACCTTCCCCCCTGCTGGGTCCTGCTGGGTCCTGCTGGGTCCTGCTGGGTCCTACTGGGTCCTGCTGGGTCCTGCTGGGTCCTACTGGGTCCTGCTGGGTCCTGCTGGGTCCTGCTGGGTTGGGGGTGCTCTATCCTGGGGTCACTGCTCTTTACATTGTGAAACACTTTCCATCACTACTGAATCTTTGTTTTTCCTCATGACTGTCTCTGGAGAAAGATCTTCAAACCTCCAAAGCTGGTGTAAAAATCCACTAAGAAGCAAACGCTTGATTTAAACTCCTGAATATTGGTTTCCACAGAAAAACATCTGAACTAGCTCACTGAAAATATCTCAAAACAAAAAGTTTTCCTCCACACCTCCTCCTGTCTGGATCTGATGATATGAACTGGAGTAAACTCGTTGAGGACTTTTCCCTCAAACACCTGAAGAACATGTTGTTCATGTTGCTGAAGCAGAAAAAGTTGACAGAAAACTTCATGTTTGATCAAATAAATATTAAATGTATGTTAATTAGTGGGTCTGTGAGTATTTTCCCTCCCCAGGCTCAATCAGCTCTTTGCTCCAGGAGCGTCAGGACGCGCATTACGCAGCTATGATCCACAGGGAGTGTCGCTCACTCCGTGTTGATGCTAACGAGCTGTTACCGCTCTTTCTCCTTTTGTTTCTCACACAACAGCGAGCAAACAACAGGTAAATTCAACAGGTAAGCACTGACCACACACACACACACCCCTGACCTCATCACGAGTTAAAAACCTCATTATGTAAAATAAAAACCGCCGTGTCGGTGGTTTTCATATTTACCGTCAGAGTGAGACGTCGCTCCGTCTTTTTGGAGTAAAATCTTTGAAGTTTCTCGGATCAATCCTCAGACCCGATCCTCAGCGCGGATAAACCTCTTACTGGGACTGGAGAGATCTGGACTGAGACAGTCCAGCAAAGAGGGACCTGATCCTCATGTGGGAGGAGTCAAGCTGTCAGCGCAGCGCAGTCAACTTCCGGTACAGAATTTCAGAATAAGACCACCGATTAAACTTCTGTAGATTTCTTTTCTTTGGCGCCGTGATGTTTTCTTTAAAATTAATTAATTCTAAGGTCAAATCTTATTGTTTGATGTGTCCTGACTCAGGATCCTTTCAGTTCAGGTTGATTTGATTAATTCTGCCAGACACTGTCTCTGGATATGACGCTTTTTGTCATAAATTTTGTATTAAAGTATGAAAGTCAGCTGAGAAGGTGTTAAAATAAAATAAACTACTGAATCACAAATGAATATAGAAAATTTCACCTACGGAAGTTTTATTCCAAAGAGCTAAAAGTCAGTTTATACTACAGTTTGTTACAAAAGTAAATGCAGATGCTTTTATTTTGAAAGAATTACCGACCAGTTTCCGATTTTGTGTGAGTGCCAACGTTTGGACCTTGGAGTGCTGAGCAGGAAGACTAATGAGAAAACTTAATCACAAGAAATAAAACACAAAACAAAGAAGAAATAAAATAAAATAAAATAAAGAAAAATAAGAAAATAAAAAAGAAAGAAAGAAAACTAAAAAATAATAATAAACAAACAAAAACTCATGCCCCCTAAAAAAAAGAAACACAAAACTGAAAAAAACATCATAAGAAAGAGAAATTAAATAAATAAATAAATAAATATGAATATAAAAAAGAGAGAGGAATAAGAAAATTGAATAAATAAATAAAGAAAGAAAAAGAAAAAGAAAAAAGAAAACATAAAAACACATAAACAAACAAAAAGAAAAAACGTATACCCCCTAATAAAAAGAAACACAAAATTTAAAAAAAAACATAAAAAAAATCAGAAATAAGAAAATTAAAAATAATAAAATAAATTAAAATAAAAAAAGAAGAAAGAAGAAAACAAGAAAACCCAATAAACAAACAAAAAGAAAAACTTATACCTCCTAAAAAAGTTACACAAAACTGAAAAAACATCAAAAAAGAGAGAAAATTAAAAATAAAAAAAATGAATAAATAAATGAAAAATAAAAATAAAAAATATTGAAGAAAAAAGAAAACACAAAAAATAAACAAACAAAAACAAAAACTTAAAAAATAAACTTCAAAGAAAAAAGAAAATGCAGAAACACACCAAAGGTCAAAGGTCATCCTCCTTTGAATGTTTCTGAACTGTTTTTCTTTACTTTGCACCGTGATCGTCTCTTCCACCACCTTTAATCTGCTTTACAAAGGAAAGTGTGAGCTCCTGCTGTCCGACCACCAGCCCACCTGACAGCCAATCAGAGCGCTGCGTGCTGCTGATCCCTCTGTGTGACAGACGGCGAGAACAAGATGAAGATCTTCAGACCTGCAGGAGAAAACTGTCACGCCACCTCAAACTCCTCACAGCTGATCAGGTTACTCCTCCTTTTTTTATCCATGACTCTGTTTAAACTCAGAGCGTTCAGCAGGAGGCACAGCCACAGGTTCTGGTTTCAGATTCTCAAACCCAGAGTTTGGATCCAGGTCCATCCTGAGCCTCAGCAGCAGGATCTGGGTCAGACTAATAAAACCTCAGTTTGGTTTCCTCCACGGAGTGATGAGGCCTCAGCGTTAGGAGGAGTAATTAGACATTTAACACACGAGGAGGCTTTAACTGCTGGAGCAGAAAGTCTGTGGGCTCCTCATGGAGGCCCCAGAGGAGCAGCTGAGGAGGTGATTACAGACAGGTAACGAGGAGTCAACACTTTCTGCAGCAGCATCACTGAGGGGAACAGGCTGCAGGGGGAGGAGGAGGAGGAGAAGCAGGAGGAGCATGAGGAGGAGGAGCTGTGGAGGAGGAGGATTTTAGCAAAACTTTACCTAAAAATACAAACATGAAGAGAACACCATCACTCTGTGTGTGTGTGTGTGTGTGTGTGTGTGTGTGTGTGTGTGTTTGTGTGTGTGTGTGTGTGTGTGTGTGTGTGTGTGTGTGTGTGTGAGTGTGTGTGTGTGTGTGTGTGTGTGTGTGTGTGAGCTCAGAGGAATGTGTGAGCCTGATAAGAGCAGAGCCACACTGTCTCTGGAAGACGAGGTTATATCACACATCAAGGACAGACGTGTTTAAACACACACACACACACACACACACACACACACACACACACACACACACACACACACACACACACACACACAGATATGACATCACCTAAGTAAATCAAGATGTAATCATCGCGGCGTGGGGCGGGGCTCCCTCCGTCCTCCACCAGGCCCCACGGCCAGGATCCAGACCCCCAGGTGAAGCCCCCCTGCTGAGACCTCCAGGGGGACCGGTCTCTGCAGAAGGACTCAGAGGGACACGGTGAGACTCTGTGGGGGGTGGAGGTTCAGGTTTCAGGATCAATGTGAGGTCTCTGCTCACAGAAACACAAACAGGGACAGGAGGAGGAGGAGGAGAGAGACGCCTGCTCGCTCTGAGCCCGCTGAGACGCCCAGTTTCACAAGAGAGAGTCCAGATGGATCCAAACCTCCTCCCCTGGACCACATCAGGTCTGATTCTCAGGAACCTGTTGCTGCAAGTTTAAACAGCAGAGCCATGACAGATCACACACACACACACACACACACACACACACACACACACACACACACACACACACACACACACACACACACACACACACATATGAGCTCATCTCTGGGCTGAGCGGGAACAAACAGAGTCCAGTGAAAGCCTCAGGCGGGACGAACCGTCCTGCAGTGAAGCAACCGGGCCGCCCGCTGCACCACCGTTACGCCCCAACGCTGGGTGAAGCATTCTTCAGATTTCTGATGCTCCGTCTGCTGCCACAGGCTTCACCCAGGCTGGTGGAGTAACGACAAAACACTGAGCCTGGACTCCATTACAGCTCCCACTGTTTGACCTCATTAAGCCCCGCCCCCTGACCACCAGGACATTCACTTCTTCAGCCAAGTGCACAAACAAAACAACAAAACAGAGTGTAACAAGTAATATTTACAAAACAACCCCTGACAAGAACTCTACGACTCTTCAGCTGACGTCTGGAAACGAGCGGATCGATCGGGACGTGAGTTCAGAAACACGTCAGAGGAAACGAGACGAAGCTAAAGATCAGAGACGAATCAGGACGGACGAAAACTGGAGGGTCAGAAAGAAAAATCAGGAATGTTTGGAGGTCAAATAGTCTTAAAAACCAAATCCTGATCCTGATCCAGATCCTGATCCTGTCATAAAACCATCCTGACATGTTTCCCCACAGCGCCCCCTGATGGAGAGGCAGAGTTTGCTGATGATGAGCACTGATCATCTGGATCAGAGACACCTGAAGGACAGGTGAGCTGTGATGTCATCAGTCTGTGACGATGGACCAATGAGGGTTGAGCTCACTGTGGGGCTGATTTTACAGAAACAGTCATAAAACTTCACTTTGATGAAACTCTTTAAGAAAGTTTGGACAGTCTGGACTTACAAAGGGGGTCCAACGGGATCTGGACTCAGACTCTGGTCCTCTGGGTTTAGGCAGATCACCTTAAAGTGGTCTGTTCTGACCCTCAACATCCAGACCCAGCGTGCTGAGCGTGCTGAGTGTGGTTAGCGTGGTTAGCGTGGTTAGCGTGGTTAGCGTGGTTAGCATGGGGTTACATTTCCATTTCCGAGCAGTGAAAGTCACGTCCGACTCACAACTGAGACGCTGAGTGACCTCATAGCAAAGAATTCTGGGAATCTGTGCGTAAACGAGCCGTCATGTGTTTCCATTTAGTTTGCTCTGATTGAAGCAAACTGCAGAGCGGAGAGGAAGGAGGAGGAGGAGGAGGAGGAGAAAAGAGCGTCAGGAAAAGCAGAAATTCAGCTGAAAGGAGGAAAAACAGTTTAACGAGCCGTTTGGTGAATAAAAACCACGAGGAGGAGGAGGAGGAGGAGGATTTCTGATCAGATGAGCTCACAGAGACGTTTCCAGCTGTTTCTGTGACTCAGAGGACGACTGAGGCCTGACTCATCCCACAACATGGAGCTTCCTCCTGCTGACCTTTGACCTGCAGCCGTCACACTCCTGGAGGACGCCGAGAAAGGTCTTAAAAATGTCCTCACGTCAATCTGAGAGTTTATCTTTACACCACAAAGGAAACCTCCTGTAAATCCAGTCAGATCATCAGCCGTCATTTGGAGATCGTAAACAAAGCAGCTGAGAGTTTTTTCCAGAGAGGAGCAGGGAGTCAGAGAGGAGCAGGGAGTCAGAGAGGAGCAGGGAGTCAGGGAGGAGCAGGGAGTCAGAGAGTCAGAGAGGAGCAGGGAGTCAGAGAGGAGCAGGGAGTCAGAGAGGAGCAGGGAGTCAGAGAGGAGCAGAGAGGAGCAGGGAGTCAGGGGGTCAGAGAGGAGCAGGGAGTCAGAGAGTCAGAGAGGAGCAGAGAGGAGCAGGGAGTCAGAGAGTCAGAGAGGAGCAGGGAGTCAGGGAGTCAGAGCGCTGGAGGCTGGAAAGCAAAACAATGAGTGATGTAAGAGGAGCGCAGGGGCAGAATAACACAGGACGCCATAAATGTGTCGTTCAAGCTTCAAAATACGGAGCTGTGAGCACAAACACTTCACCCTGAGCACACACACTCCTGTTTTTGTTTCCCAGGCTGCAGAGACGTTGCATAAACGTGTCCCGACCTGGATCCAGAAACCACAGAAGAAGAAGAAGAGCAGGAGTTACACAACGAGCTTCAATTAACAGGAGAAATAAACACGACGCCGCGCTGAGACTGTGAAGGAGTCAGGAAACAGAGGATGGAGAGGAAACAGAGGGAGCAGAGGAGGTCAAACTGAAGGTCAAACCCTGAGGTGTAGGTGACACCTTCATCCACCAACGTTTGATCCCAGGTTTGACTAAACTCAGTCTAAACTCCATGAACAGATCCTCCTCCAGCTGATCTTCCCGCCTCATGGGCCTCCTTCCGTTCCCACAATCCTCTCCTCCTCCTCCCTGCTCCTCTCCCTCCCTCTCTCCTCGCTGCGGGGTCGCCTGGAGGGTCAGAGTCCCTGCCCGCCTGGAACAAACACACAGAAATAGACAGAGTCAGAGAAAGACAGGAAGGGGCGTGTCCGGATGGTCCCTCTCGTCTTATCTCTGAGTCTGGACCAGCAGCCTGTTCTCGGCGTGCCCGCGTTAGGGATCAGGTTTTTAGGGAGAGAGGGAATATGGATCATGTGACAGCGTCAGGGTTTGAGAAATGGACTGGCTGTTGGTAGTATGTGTTAAAGTCTTGAGATTTTCCTATAGCCATAGCCTTTAGCTCATCATTTAGCCTGACAGTTAGCAAACATTAAAGACTTTAGCTTGTGTTTTAGCCTTGAGCCTGTATTTTAGCCTTTAGCATGTGTTTTAGCCTTCAGCTCATGTTTAAACCTTTAGCATGTGTTTTAGCCTTCAGCTCATGTTTAAACCTTTAGCATGTGTTTTAGCCTTCAGCTCATGTTTAAACCTTTAGCCCCCACTTCAGCTTTTAGAATGTGTTTTAGCCTTTAGCTCATGTTTTAGCCTTTAGCATGTGTTTCAGCCTTCAGCTCATGTTTTAGCCTTTAGCATGTGTTTTAGCCTCCCTCTCATATTTTAGTGTTTCGCTTGTGTGATAGCCTTTAGCTTGACTTAAGCTTGTGTGTCAGACTTTAGCTGATGTTTTAGCTTTTAGCATGTGTTTCAGTCTTCAGCTCATGTTTTAGCCTTTAGCATGTGTTTTAGCCTCCTGCTCATGTTTTAGCCTCCTGCTCATATTTTAGCTTTTGGCATGTGTTCAGTCTTCAGCTCATGTTGAAGCCTTTAGCCTGTGTGTTAGCCTTTAGCTTGACTTTAGCTTGTGTGTTAGCCTTTAGCTTCTGTGTTAGTTTTTAGCTTGTCTTTAGCTTATGTTTTAGCCTTTAGCATGTGTTTTAATCATTAGCTCATGTGTTAGACTTTAGCTCCTCTGTTAGCCTTTAGCTTGTGCTCTATCTCTCTCCTGTTTCTCTTTCTTCTGCTCTTCTGTCCTTTTTCTGTCTGACAGTTAGGCTCCAGTGTCCACCATCACTACAACATTAATCACAGAAATCGTTTTCAGCAGAGAAAAACACAGATCTCTCTTCTCTCTGATAAACTTCATCAGCTGGTGGTGTTGTCATGGAGACTTTAAGTCTACGAACTGTTAACTGTTGTCTGCTCATCAAAAAAACCTGAGAAATAAATGTGAAAGTCGATCTTTTCACTGATAATCTCATTTTAATCATGGTTATGAACAGGAAAATATATCAAAGTGAAAGTTTCTCAGGATCAGCTTCAGTCTGTCACAGACGGCTTCAAAACAGCGTCATAGATCATCAGAGAACATGTGATCCACCAGATCCTAAACTCTCCTTAGAGGCTCAGAGGTCAGAGGTCAAAGGTCAGGGTTCATGGTCATTTAGAGGCTGAGGGGCTGTGTGTGTGTGTGTGTGTGTGTGTGTGTGTGTGTGTGTGTGTGTGTGTGTGTGTGTGATCCTGGGAACCTAAATGGTCGAACTTCAAGACAAACAAACATTTAACTCAAGCTTCACTTCAGCTGGAAAGCTTCCAGACAAGGTGTGTGCACGTGTGAGTGCACGTGCACAAATCTGTGTGTGTGTGTGTGTGTGTGTGTGTGTGTGTGTGTGTGTGTGTGTGTGTGTGTGTGTGTGTGATAAAGCAACACATTTATAGGGAACAGTGGAAACTTTAAAAAAAACTCTCACAGTGTTTATCTCTGCATAACATCACAGTGGAGAAGTGGGAGGTGTGTGTGTGTGTGTGTGTGTGTGTGTGTGTGTGTGTGTGTGTGTGTGTGTGTGTGTGTGTGTGTGTGTGTGTGTGTGTGTGTTTTGGAGCATGCCAGCCATGCTCTCTTTAACTCTGTCCGGTGGTTGGTGGAGTTGCTCAACAACAGGAAGTGAAGATGTTGATGTTGGAGTCTCTGGGAACAAGAGACGAGGCCTGACGGACGGAGGGACGTAGGGACGTAGGGACGGAGGGACGTAGGGACGGAGGGACGGAGGGACGTTGGGACGTAGGGACGGAGGGACGGAGGGACGGAGGGACGGAGGGACAAACAACCACGAGTTGTGTTTACGTCGTCCCAGACGGCCTCTCAGGGTTTCACGCAGCAGACACACACTGTGATGCTGTTTGATTATGAGCTGGAGGATTTTTCTCTGTGAGAGCGTTGATGACATCTTCCTCCATCCTCAGCCGTTTTCATCCATCCTGCTTCATGTCGCTCTTCCTCCTCTCTTACCACTTTCCGTGAATATTTCCTGTTTCATTTCCCGTCAGCTCCTCCAGCGTCCCTCAGGACTGTTCTCAGGATGTGGCAGGAAACAGTTTCTGCTTTGGCACGTACAGCTCGTCCTGACAGTTACAGGAGTTTGCGTGAAGACGGCTGAACGCTGCTGAACGCTGCTGAGCAGAGTGATAAGGAGCTGCTAATAGGTTCATCACCTGCCGCTTTGCATGCTGGGAAAAGTTGTCTGGAGCGAAGAAAAGAAGATCTGCTCTCCAAAACAAAGAGCACATTTTAGGACAGTGGGTGACGGTGCTCATGGGAAATGGAGTCTTTATCCTAGAAAACACTACCAGTTCCAGCCACAGGTGTCGCTGCAGTCAGCGTCAAACAGGAACCTCCTCACAGCGTCTGTAGGAGGAAGTAGTCTGTTTACAGTTTCACACGTGAAGAAAAAAGTTACAATAAATGTGAGCGACACACGTCAACAGGCCACAGGCGAGTGTCAAACCTGGGCCACCCGCTCCAGGGCGAACCTCATGGGGCGGGACCTAAACCGTTAGGCCCCCTGTGCTCCACAAAGGTGTAAAACTTGATAGAGCTCATTATCTTCAAAGTGGGAAACGTTTATTAGAGATTTTTGGGGTAAAAATTGTCTCATCAGACTCAATATGAGACAAATTCACCAGACAGGTCTACAAAAATGTCTTATTTAAGATATTAAAGGGAAAAACACCCAAATACCTTGTAAATGAAATGAAATAATAAATAATTAAAAAATAAATAAATTAGAAAATTAAATCAAATAAAAATAATAATTAAGAATAAATAAAATGAAATAATAAATAAATTTAAAAAATAAATGAATAAATTAATTAATTAAGTCAAAATAATAATAAAAAATAAATAAAATGAAATAATACAAAATAAATACAATTCTGCAAGGTGTCACTGCAGCCAACGCCAAACAGGAACCTCCTCACAGCGTCTGTAAGTGGATCAGAGTTTGTACCATCCTGTCAAACGCTGCCTCCTCTGAGCATGCTCAGTTTACAGCTGCTGCACAAATAAACTCCAACACAAACACAAACAAACACGGCCTGTGGAGTCAAAGTGAGCAGCTGTTTATTAATCTGACTTCACGACCAAACAGCAACAATAAAAACAAGTTATGCAACCTGTGAGATTATCTCTGCCCCAGAAAGAGACAGGAAGTGGAGACGGACTCAGTCGCCACGTTAGGATGTTTACTCTGACAAACTGCAGGACGCTGGAGGAGGACGAGATGACGCTCAGGGTACGGTTTGGTCTGTCTGGGATGTTCCTCTAACAGGAAGTGCCCTTGTTGTGGGCGGGGCTCAGAGCGATCCTTCAGGCCTCAGCAGGGCTGGTCGCTCTGAGCGCGTGCAGAAGGAAACAGGAGCAGATATGGAAGGAATGTGTTTTCATAATGTGAGGACAGTCGCCGTCAAACCAGGAGAGGAACACGGCGCCCTGAACCAGAGTAACCTCAGCACGAAGGGAAGGACTGAGGAAAGGACAGAGGAAAGGAAAGGAAAGGAAAGGAAAGGAAAGGAAAGGAAAGGAGGAGTCTTCCCAGGATGAGAGCCGTGATGGCTGAATTCTTTCAACTGGACAGGAAGTCACAAACAGGGGCTGAAAACTGTGTGTGTGTGTGTGTGTGTGTGTGTGTGTGTGTGTGTGTGTGTGTGTGTGTGTGTGTGTGTGTGTGTGTGTGTGTGAGAGGATGTGTGTGTTTGCCAATTATGTTCACATGGGAACTGCAGACTTGACAGTCCCAGACTCTTAGGCTGACAGGGATAAACACTGTTATCCACACACACACACACACACACACACACACACACACACACACACACACACACACACACACACACACACACACACACACACACACACACACACACACACACACAGGAAGGACCACATGTGTTTCCCTAACACTGGTCCGTCAGCTCTCAGCAGGGCCGTGTCCACAGCGGTTACATAAGGGGGTCCAGACCGCTCCGGGGTTCTGTCAGATGGTGTCACCGGGTCCGGATGGGACCAGAGGTGGACTGACCACAGGGGGCCTCATATTACCCAACAGGCCTTTCACCTGAACCAGAGACTTCAGAGCAAAACGAGCTGATGAAGCTCAGGATGTCCCACAGTGGGTCAAGGGCGAAGGAGGAAACAAACAAGAGGACGAACTGCAGAGTGTGTGTGTGTGTTTGTGTGTGTGTGTGTGTGTGTGTGTGTGTGTGTGTGTGCCAGCAGATTCAGAGAACTGTGTGTCCATAAGGAATACCAAAACAATAAACCATCATCTGAATCCTGTAAAACCTGACGTCTGTTTTTTCCTCCTCGTGTCACGATTGAAGCACAAACAAACTTTAATGTAGGAAACTTTTTGTTGCCATGGTAACGCCTCAAACAAACACAGGCTCTGTAAATGTTCATGTTGTAGATCTACTCCAGGCCTCTGAGTAAACACCACTGATCGTTCTGCTGCTGGTGTCTCTGTGGCTCTGAGGATCACCATGATGCATCACATCACATGAGTAATGAGACAGATGAAGCATGAAAAGCTAACGGTAAGCTAATGCTATGGTATTCAGAAGCTATGGTTTCTAGCTTCTGCATACTGTAGCGTTAGCCTAGCATAGCTTATGGAGCTGATGCTTTCTGTCCAATCATGAAACTCAGCCCACTGCCAAACCACGGGCTAAAGCGAAGAGTCGTGATTGGGTCTTTGAGCCTCCTGTCTAACAGCTACAGGGTGTTCACCTGTCGCTCAGGTGAGCTGTGTCTCTAACTCTCTCTTCTAAAGACAGCCCCAAGTGGACACTTAAAGAACTGCAGTTTGAAGCACTTCTGTGTATGCTTCATTCACTGCCACTTGTTTCAGAGACGCTGTGATCTTCTTATCTTAGTGAAGACTGACACGAGACCAGCTTTTTAAAGACTGGGTAGAGTTTACCCAAAAACTTTGGTGATAATCTCCAAACAGAAATTTCTCTGAAAGGCACAAGATTTAACCACCAAGACCAACCAGTGGCCCAGGGCATTAATTATTAACAGACAGTCGCTGCATGAAGTCCTGCTGTATCCAGGATCTCAGGGTGACCCAGGTCCCTGACAGGTTCACTCTGAGACCAACGATCAGGAGTGGACAGAAAAAGGAGAAGAGGAGGAGGAGAGGAGAGGAGGAGAAGAGGAGGAGGAGCTGGAAAAGATGGATTAGAGACAAAGATTTACACACATACAGACACAAACAGTGATTGTGTGATGGTACAGCTCTCATACACTCAGGCATGTGTGTGTGTGTGTGTGTGTGTGTGTGTGTGTGTGTGTGTGTGTGTGTGTGTGTGTGTGTGTGTGTGTGTGTGTGTGTGTGTGTGTGTCACAAAGGGCCCTGTCACATGAGCAGCAGGGACATAGCAGCAGCGTGACGTCAGTTTGTTCACGTCGACCTCTCTCTGCTCGTCTGTTCATCAGGAGCTGAAGGATCAGAGCTGTCCACTCATTTCCTCTTTTTCTTTCTAACATTTAAACTTTTTTATCTGACTCTCACTGTTTCTCCTTCAGGTTTCAGTCTCTGGGGATTTTGTATTTCCTCTGAAGATCGTCTGAGAGGATCCACAGCTTAAACTGTCCAAACACTCTGAAGGTTTTTCTGTATGTTTCCATCAACATCACAAACCTTTTGTATATATACATATTTACACCTTCAAAATGCAGCTGAAGTGATGTCACTCATGATTAGAGTATGAAAGTCTGAGGTCAGTCTGATATCTGATCCTAACTCCTGCAGATTGAAGTGTTGAGGACACACTGTCCTCAGGTTTTCATCACACAGAAACTCAACAACCACAGGAGGATCTGTCTGACTCAGACTGCAGCGCCACCTTCTGGCCTGGAGTCTAACACACTGTGGTGAAGACTTACTCAGAACAAGGCGTGTGTTTATTTTTCAGATTTATTTCTAACTAACTACTTTTCTTTGTTCGTTAACTTTTTCCCAGATCCAGCTCCACAAGGTAAGGTATTCATCAACAGTTAGAGCTACACTTTAAAACCTGACAACAAGCTAACTTTGTCAGCCTGTGTTTAAGGCTTTGGTTCATATTTTAGCCTGTAGCTCATGTTTAAGCTCTTGGCCTGTGTTTAAGCCTCTAGCTAAAGTTTTAGCCTTAAGCCTGTGTTTAAGCCTTTAGCTCATGGTTTAGCCTTAAGCACATGTTTCAGCCTTTAGTTTATGTTTTAGCTTTAGACCTGTGTTTAAGCCTTAAGTTGTTAATTTTTTAGCCTCAAGCTCATCTTTTAGCCTTTAGCTCATGTTTTAGCTTTAGGGCTGTGTTTTAGCCTTTAGTTCATATTTTAGCCTGTAGCTAATGTTTTAGCCTTTAACTCATATTTTAGCCTGTGTTTAAGCCTCTAGCTTATGTTTTAGCTTTTAGCCTGTGTTTTAGCCTTTAGTTCATGTTTTAGCTTAAAGCTCATGTTTTAGCTTTTAGCCTGTGTTTTAGCCTTTAGTTCATGTTTTAGCTTAAAGCTCATGTTTTAGCTTTTAGCCTGTGTTTTAGCCTTTAGCTGATGTTTTAGCCTTTAGCTGATGTTTTAGCCTTTTGTTTATGTTTTAGCTGTAGGGCTGTGATTTAGCCTTTAGTTGTTAATTTTTTTTGCCTCAAGGTCATGTTTTAGCTTTTAGCCTGTGTTTTAGCTTTTAGCCTGTGTTTTAGCCTTTAGCTCATGTTTTAGCCTTTAGCTTTAATTTAAGCCTTTAGCTCATGTTTTATCCTTCAGCTGGTGATTATAGCCTTTAGCTTGTGTTTTAGCCTCTAGTACACGTGTTAGCCTTTAGCTTGTGCTCTATCTCTCTCCTGTTTCTCTTTCTTCTGCTCTTCTGTCCTTTTTCTGTCTGACAGTTTGGCTCCAGTGTCCACCATCACTACAAAATTAATCACAGAAATCGTTTCAGAAAAACTTAGATCTTTCTTCTCTCTGATAAACTTCATCAGCTGATGGGGAAGCTGAGAAGCAGCATTTAGTAATAACCTCTGTAGGAGCTGATAATCTGATTCAAAGTGTGGATCAGGATCAGGCAGAAATCTGAGAGTGTTTAAAACTCCTCACAGGGACCTGAAATTAGAGCATGAAGCAGGAGGAAATGTGAATGTGAAGTTTTCTGCAGAGATCTTCCTCCTCCAGCTCATCAGAGGAGTCAGAGGAGTCAGTCAGTCTGGGTCAGACCTGTATGAACCAAACAGACTCAGTCCTCTGGAGGAGAGAGTCCTTCATCCAGCAGCTCACAGCCTCAAACCCTGAGACAGAGACTTTCATCACTCTCTCTGATGAGTTTGGATATTTTGGGTCATGACACGACTCATTGGAGGTCGTCTCAGAGACAGGAGCTGATACTGAGGCCTTCATCAGGTCATCACTCACAGTTTGGGTCAAACAGGACTTTAATCTGCGCTGGTATCAGCTGCAGCGCTCACATGTTTTCTGCTGCAGGATCACTCAAAGAAAAGTCTGATAACTGAGGGAGCTGGTCGTTCACTCCCAGGATGACACTGAGCTCAGGCCACACACACAGCGCCCCCTCTGGCTCAACCACAGCACTGCACCTCTGCCCCTCTCCAAATCCCAGCCCAGGTCTTCCTCTAAGAGGATCAGGTCTTCTATAAATACCCTCTCCACAGGTAGCCTCCCCGCGCACGGCGCTAAGACGATTACTGATCAAAGATACACACACACACACACACACACACACCTGCAGGATTCAGGGAACTCTGGGAAAACTGGGACGGACACAGAGACAGAGACAGGAAGTGACAGAAACACGCCGCCTGCTCAGAAAGACCCCATCATGGCCGCCACGGCGATCTGAGGCTGTTTGTAAAGAAGTCAGAGTTTCTTCTCTTTAATCCCAGATTCTTAAACCGTTTCTCTGAAAATCATGTTTTTATGAAAAGACAGAAACGAGGAGACGCATGAGGAGCTGTCATCGACGGCTGCTCCTAATCTCTAATCTCATTATCATCCAGGAAGTCTCTGAGCTGCAGACGCCAAACAAAGAGGGAGAAATTTAATATCTGACGTGAAATAAAGAAATCACCAAGGTTCAGGAGGATCTGATGGTCAAACAGAAAAGTTAATACACAAATAATCCCTTCATCACTCCATCAGATTATTTACATTTAATCCACTTGATCAGTCTTTTTATAGTCCACATGTGGCTCATGTTACACGTCAGAGCTGATTAATAACCTGACATAAACCCAGAGAGGAGAGAGGACCAAACTCTGAGAGACTCAGACCAAACTTTTTAAGAGATAAAATCCAGGGTTCCTACAGCTCAAGTCAAGTTCAATTTAAGACTTTTTAAGACTTTTTTAATGACGTTGGAAATCAAATTTAAAAACAAGTCCACAACGAACCACAACTGAAACAAACAAAACTAACAAACAAAAACAGCAGATGATTTACCTGGGTTGGAGGCAATTTTAACCCAATATTTATTTTACATACAACATCACTTTTTACCTTTTTTTAACCCCATTTTTACAACTTTATGACTTTATGCCTTTTTTGCCCCCATTCACTGTCACAACCATTTTTGGATTTTTTACAGTTTTTTTTTATTTAATTTCAAATTTAATTCTTAATTTTGCTGCCATAATCAGTTTTCCTAAGCCACTTTTGGATTTTTTTTTTGCCAATTTTTCCTCATTTTCTTTCTCTCTCCAGGCACCTGAGGTAGAACCAAGACATGTGTCTGCTTTAAAAGTTCCTGGTGCAACCACATCACCGTTTTGTTAGTTCCACTATTGTGATTACGCGATGCTGCCATGAGAGTAAATCAGGAAATTATTTAGAAAAATAGATAAATAAAAATTTTTTTTTTTAACTTCAAACTAACATAAATCTTACCAATGTGTTCAAATTTTTAAGACTTTTGAAATTTGGATTTAAGACTTTTTAATGCCAATTCAGGCCTTATTTTTAGAATAATGAATTCAATGCCTTTTAAGACTTTTCAAGGATCCACAGGAACCCTGAAATCTGACAGCTGCTGTCTCTGCCGCACAGAGAAGACACGTTAAAATCAGTTAAATCAGCTCTCAGTGAGATTAACAAACAGATCATCAGATCCAGATCCAGATTGAGACAGCAGGAAACTCAGAGTCAGGGCCAAACCCTTTTCCATGTGACACAACAATAGGACGGTTACTCAGTCCAGGAATCCACGCAGGTAATTATAGCCGTGTGTGAGTGTGTGTGTGTGTGTGTGTGTGTGTGTGTGTGTGTGTGTGTGAGTGAGTGTGTGTGTGTGTGTGTGTGTGTGTGTGTGTGTGTGTGTGTGTGTGTGTGTGTGTGTGTGTGTGTGTGTGTATGTGTGTGTGTGTGTGTGTGTGTGTGTGCGTGTGTGTGTGTGTGTGTCTCAGGTAGCTGTGAGAAAAGAAATGATTCACGCAGAGTGAGGTAAGGCTGTCGCTCTGAGCTCAGGATCCGTCAGGCTCAGACAAAAGTTGCTTTTCCACCAGAAAGTCCAGGAACTAAATGGTTCCTGAGGCCCACTGTTGGACTCTGCTTCCACCTCGGTCTAAAGACCTATATACATATAAATCAGACCAAAAAAAAAAAAAAAAAATGATGGTAGCTGCAGTACTCCTCCAGGTCAGCAGAGGGCAGTAAGACAACAGTGAAGGCCTTTCAGCAAAAAACAGAAAGTTGGAGGAGACAGACGAGCTGTGTGGCTCAGCAGGTGGATTCAAGCAGGGCCGTAGCTACAATTAGGCAAACACAGGCAGTTTCCTGGGGCCCCAAGATTCCCAGGGGCCCCCAAAGCATCTCTTAAAAACTGATTGATGAAGTTCTCTTCAACTGAAAGCATTTCTTTTTTCTAAATCTTACTTCACATGCTTCAAAATCCATCAAAGTCTTAATCTGTAATGATGGTTTTGGCTCCTCCCCCTCCCTTCTTATTCAATGGGCTATTCCATGTTACAACACATCTGAACATTTGATTCAGGAAGAAAGTGGTAAAAACACTTTTTACCATTTTTTTCTTATTTTCAACCAAGTGTGAAATCAAACCAATGTTGCTCTGAGATCTGAGATAAACATATCAGACTTTTAGGATTTTAAGGACTTTATCTAGCCCAGGAAACAGGATCATTTTCTCTAAATCAAACTTTTGGAGTTGGTGATAAACATTATTGTATAAATCTCTTTTTTGGAAACATAACTCACTGGACAGGGGGTCAAATAAAAATACATTCACTTTAAAATAATAGGACCAAAAAGTATGCTAACTGTAAATATCACCTCTTTCAGTAGATTTTTTTCCAGTTTGATGTTGTGCTTGATATTTACATATTTTTTCTTTACTAAATTATTTTTTCAATATTTACCTATTGTAATGTTTTTCACTTCATCCTTTCTTGTTTGTTCCCGTTACTCTGTAAATTCCCCACTGTGGGACAAATAAGCTTCAATGGACCATAAAAGATTTCAAATCCAGGACAAAGTGGACTAAATGATGGATTCACTTTTTTCTAAATCAAACTAAAGTACAGAACTTGAGGAAATGCATTTAGTTGTGTTAAGTTAGCATGTACAAGATTAGCACTGTCTCATGCTGTGACCTGGATCTCCTCTGACACGTTCAGCTGAAGGTCTCCAGTTTACAGGGTCACTCTTTAAACTGGAACACCGGGAGCTGAGAGAGACACGTTCACACCATCAGGATCAGAGACCATTAGTTTGGAGGAACTAAACCAAGGGGGTAAAACACTGTGGATTGCTAAACCAATCAGAGATCTTCAGCTTACAGGCCCCGCCCCCAAAGTTCCTGAGAGAACTTTATATTTAGTTCCCAGAGCTATATTTAGAGTAAAGTTCCTGCGTCAGTTCCTCCTGTGTCTGTTTTCTGATGATTCTGCCTCGTCATGTCTGAATCTTCTCGCTGCGTCTCTTCCTCGTGTTGTCAGAGGACGTTTGTGTGTTTCGTCGTCGCTGTGTCTGGTGTCAGGTCAGAGCAGTTTGCAGAGACGTCAGTGACGCAGGGTACATCACACTTTAAGGAGAGTCTGAGATAAACAACATCTGCTCTGAAGGTCAGCAGAGGAGCAGCACGCCGCCACCAAGGTGTTAGCCATGAACAGGCAGCTAGGAGTGTGTGTGTGTGTGTGTGTGTGTGTGTGTTTCTGTGTGTGAGAGAGGAAACCTTTGAGCTCCTGGATGAATGGTGTACCTTCCTGGAGCCAGTGTTGCAGGATGGGAGGGGAACAGGAAGTGAGTCACCGTGGATGGTAGTGAACCAGGAAACGGGCGGCGTGCTGCTGTGGCGCTGATCCCCAGCGGCTCGGCTTCAGTCAGGACGAGCCTAAAGATAGAGAGGAGCGTTTGCAGAGCGCTGACAGCGGCGAGAGATCCGCGACTGATTGTGTCACAGGTTGTTCATGAGCTTCTCTGACGCAACAACGAAGCAGAACAATAACAGCTCCCTGCACCGCCCTGACTCACTGACTCCACCCGTCTGGGCCTCAGAGGCGCTGGAAAGAAGCAGACAGTGTTCTCTGCAGAGTCCTTCTTAGACACATGTTTATCAATCAAAGTATGGAAGCCCTGAAAGGTCATAATTAATTATATTTATTTTTTCATTATTTTCCAGTTATGACCCGTATTTTTTGAGATGGTAGATGAACCGTTACAGAGACAGAAGGAATATTTTGGTTATCGACAGCTTGCTGATAATTTGGGGCAGCGGAGGCAAACACCAGGCGGTGGTTTGATGAATTTGTTAAGCTCCCCTCTCCTGCTCCTTTCCTGCAGTTTAATCTGGATCATTGATGTCTTCATGAAATGGTAGTAACATGTTTTGGTCCAAAAAGCCAATAAATCAAGCACAGCAGCATTGTTTCCAGGCTCTCATAGCCCCTCTGTTCAGAACGCTCTGATTTAGTGGGCGTGGCCTTCATATGTAAATGAGCCACCGCTGATACCGCCCCGCTCTTCCACGTCACTGAGAGCGGCGCCACGAGCTCCGAGTGCACAATGTTTAGAAAACAGAGAAGCTGGTTTACCGTAACATTACAGGCTAAAACAACAGGCTAACTGCAGCTAAAGTTAGCATCCTGAAGCTAACACAGAGACAGGGGGGACACTGAGGAAAAGCTCTTCCATCTGCTCCACAGCACACAGCATTTAAAATACTCACATTTCCAGGGTCCCAGGTTTGTTGGAGGATGGTTGGTAATGCGCCTGGATTCAGGACCAGTCTATTGGCTAGCCCTCTGTTGGACTGTCCAAAGTTGGAAAAGCAGTCGGCCGTGAAGTGACTAGCACACACATGCTCAGTTTTACTGAGTGTAGCTGGAACATTTCCTGATAAATGAACTCTAGACACTTAGTCTGTCTTCTTCAGAGATGGGAAGCTTGAGCATGGAGCTATGTGGCTGTTTACAGACAAAAACAGAACAGTGATGGCTCTGACATCTGCAAATCCCCACAATCCAAACAGCTGGTTTTAGGTCAGGATTTTACATTAACAAGCTCTACTAAGAACAGGTTTGGTCATTAATTATCACATTTTGTGGCTGGGAGGAAAGACAAAGACCCACACATTTCACTGAAAGACTGAATGAAGGGATTTTTGCAGAATATGGGACCTTTCAACAAGATAATGAGATAAATTATTTCAAGGTTTGTTTACAGAGATAAAGAAAAGTTTGGCTAAATCTGCAGAAAACAACAGATATTCACTTGTTAACTTGAGAAAACATGTAAATACAAAAGTAGGTAATCATGACCTTTTAGGGCTTCAGTCGACAAGAGAAGAGGGTTCAGGGACGGATGGTCATGTTTCTGTGATCAGTAACCTGTGCAGACATTTTTATGAGGAGACAGAGAGCGTGACCCAGTCAGCACATGAGCAGATTTACTCAATTTGTTTATTTTCAATGACTTTTCTAACCTTTATCTGCTTCATTTTTCCTGTAATTATTGTTATTTTAACTTTATTAGGGCTCAAAGGAAAATGGATGTATTGCAGATTCAGGATTTTTTGTATTACAATATATATATATATCTATAAAAAAAAAATTGTTAAAAAAAAACTTAGTTTTCATATTTACGCCCTTTATTTTTATTTTTTCATAAACTGGCTTAGAAAAAAAATTAAAATTTCAGAATAAATCCTAAAAACTGACTCACATGTGGTGTGATTTATTTTGGGGAAATATGGCTCAAGATATCGTCTGTGATCATCATCATCCAACTTTTTCATTGGTGTTTTAAAAAGTGAACCTAAAATAGTAAAAACTGTGAATAAAGGTGAGCAGGGTGATCTGTTTCAGTGGTTGATGCTGTATCAACTTTATTAAATACTTTGACAGCCTGACCTACAGTGAACAGTTAGAAAACTCCTCTGAAGGAGGAGACGTGTTGGATTTACAGAGCAGGAGAAACACAAGCTGTAAAATAAAACAACAAACTGTAAAAGAAAGACCAGAACTCGTTTCAGCCTCAGAGTCCGACTCTCCGCGTCAGGAAGGAGCCGCGTGGCGTCTCTCTTTACTTTGACTCTTTATACACAGGAAATAAAAAAATAGTCTCTGTCTCTTTCTCTGTTCGGCTGCAGCGGGGAGCGGTGATCCCAGCGAGCTGAGCCGTACTCCCAAATCTCTGCTTTATAAAATGATTCAGTGAGGAAGGTTTTACCCCGGTATAAAAAAAATAAATTAAAATGATCAACATTTATACAAAGACAGGAGGAGGGTCAGGAGATCCTACAGGTCCCTCCTCGTGACAGATCCTCACACAGACGGGACGCCGCGATGAGACCAGATGGTTTTTACAGCCTGGAGGATGATGAGGACCACGTCGAGTCCATCTGAGCCGTTAAAACCTGATGCTAGTCCCACGCTCAGAGCTCAGGCTGCAGAGGGAGATCCTGCACAGACCCCAGATTATGCAGAGTCCCAGGTCCAAGCTGAGGATCGAGGCTCCGTCACCAACCGTTACAGCTCAGGGAGATCACTCCTCTAACCGCTCAGAGCTCCCCTCACACGGCTCAGATCCACAGCTTCAGGAGAGACAGGCTCTCTATGATCAGTCCAACCTGTCCCTGGTTGATGATGTCACCCACTGATAAAACACGTTCAGACAGGGAGGAAGGCTCACAGAGGCACTACGGACAGGTAACAGGTGAGTGAGGAGTCTGGGGTAAGAGCTAAAACAAAATTAAGTTTGGTGCGAGGAGCGGCAGGAGCGGCAGGAGCGGCAGGAGCTGCAGGAGCCGCAGGAGCGGCAGGAGCTGCAGGGTTAAAACCACCAACTCAGAGACGGAGCAGAACAAACGGACCAGGATGAAGTCTCTGCAGAAAGCGAGGCGTGGGGAGTTCAGAAAACCCTGTTTGGGTTAAAGAGGGATCTCTCCGTCCTCTGACCCTCTGACCTCAGACAAACGGAGGGAGGTGGGTGGCTGAAAGAGGAGGTGGCGCTCTGATTGGCTGTTTCTGCTGCGCTCTGAAGAAGTGTTCATGGAGCCATTAGAGGACGAGAAAACATTTAATCAAACAACAAGTCTTAAAATAGAGGATTTACTCTGACCCCGCCCCCGACCCTCAGATAGACTCTGAACACGGTGTGTGTGTACGGTGTGTCTGTGTGTGTGTGTTAGTGCGGGGTCCGCCCCCAGGCCGCAGCCTCACTGCGTCTCTCTCCTCACTGATTGGTTCAGTGTCTGATGAAGTTAAAACCAAACGGCGCCGCCCCCTCAGAGCGGGTGGGTGTGTGTGGGGGGGTCACTGGCAGAAGGGGGAGGCCGTGGGGTCAAAGCCTTTGAAAACGTCCTTCAGGGAGGCGTTGTCCTGATCCGTGTTCACCTGGTCCGTCTGAACCGGGCTGTTACCTCCAAATGGACTCCCCGTCCCGCCGGGCTTCGCCGCCTGCTTCACGCCGAACAGAGAGGACACTGGTAGATTGTGGACCCCTGAGGGACCCTGATCCCCAGCGGCTCCAGGAGCCCCCTGAGCCCCGGCTGCAGCGGGCCCGGCTCCTGCAGGTCCTCCCTGAGAGGCGGAGTTGGGCGAGGGCGCCGGTTTGGGCCTGGGTCTGTTGTAGCTGTTGTAGCGGTCCGTCCCTTGCTCTGCACTTTTCTCTGGCTCTGGTTGGTCCAACGCGGACTTCCGGACAAACAGGGGCTCCTTGGACTTGGGCTTAGCAGGCACGGGGTCACTGGGTCTGGACTCTGTGCTGGCAGAGTTAGGGGAGCCGCTGCTGGGACCAGGGCTGCCCGGTTTGCTAGTCCTGGGGTCATACAGACTGATGCTGCTCAGCACGCTGGCGCCCCCTGGTGACCCTGAGCCCACGCTGCGCCCTGGTCCGGCTGCAGAGAGGAGCCTGGGGTCGTAGGGAGCGATGGTGGGGGGTGAGGAGCTGGGAGCTGTGGAGGAGGAGACGGAGGAGCTGGGAGGAGGCGCGGGCTCAGAGGGCTGCTTCAGGGCAGACTTCTGGGGCTGCAGGCGGGGGTCCGCCGGGACTTTACGAGCGATACGGGGGTCAACGGGCTTATCTACAGGAGCAGGAGGTCCAGGAGGAGGTGGGCCCAACAGGGACCCAGGAGGGGCAGGCGTGGGTAAAAGAGGAGGTGAGGGAGTCTGAGACGGGCTGGAGTTGACCGTCTTCAGGATACGAGACAGCAGCTCAAAGTCCGGGAGGGAGGAGGAGGAGGAGGAGGAGGAGGAGGGAGCAGGAGGGTCCATGGGGGGAGGAGGCTGGGCTGGGGGGGGCTGTGGAGTGTGGAGGGCCTGCTGAGACCGGGACAGACGCAGGTCTATGGAGGAGACCGGGGGGATGCCTGGAGGGAGTGGGAGGAGGTCCTGCTTGGGGATGGGGAGAGGGAGCAGGTCTTCAGGGGACCAGGTGACGGTCTTGATGAAGGCCGGCATGTGGAGGAGCACGTCCTTCTTGATGTGGCTGAACTGCTGCAGCTGGGAGCGCGGGTCTCTCAGAGCCATCCCCATCAGGGGGTCCAGAGGGATCGGCACGGGCTTGTCCCGGAGGACCCGCTCCGTCTCCTCCTCCTCAGCGGGTGGAGCCGTGAGCGGAGGAGGTTTGTAGACCAGAGGAGGCTCCGGTTTGGAGGCAGGGGGCAGCTGGGACGACGCAGCAGACGAGGCAGCGAGCCGGGCCAGCCTGGGGTCAGCAGGAGGTCCAGAGGAGGGCTGAGAGAGCATGGAGTGGGAGGAGTCAGGAGCGTCGGCGCGGGCCAGCCGAGGGTCCCGCGCCAAGCGGGGGTCTGCGGGGCGAGGAGGCGCGCTGCTGGGAGGGGCCTTCTGGAGGCGGGGGTCGCTCGGGGGGCCGTCAGGTTTGAGAGGAGGCTGGGTCTGCTGACGGAGGGTCTTTAGGATGGAGGTCACACTGCCTCCTCCATCCTCATCCTCACTGGAGTACCAGTTCCCCGAGTCGCCTGGAGGGAGGAGCAGAGAGGAGTTAACACGCAGCTCAGAGAGGAGACGCTTCACTGCGTCACACGTTTGAGATCAGCTGATCGCTAACTCTCAGCTGATCGCTCACTCTCAGCTGATCGCTAACTCCCAGCTGATCGCTAACTCTCAGCTGATCGCTAACTCCCAGCTGATCGCTCACTCACAGCTGATCGCTCACTCTCAGCTGATCGCTCACTCTCAGCTGATTGCTCACTCACAGCTGATCGCTAACTCACAGCTGATCGCTCACTCTCAGCTGATTGCTCACTCACAGCTGATCGCTAACTCCCAGCTGATCGCTCACTCTCAGCTGATCGCTCACTCTCAGCTGATTGCTCACTCACAGCTGATCGCTAACTCCCAGCTGATCGCTAACTCCCAGCTGATCGCTCACTCTCAGCTGATCGCTAACTCCCAGCTGATCGCTCACTCCCAGCTGATCGCTCACTCTCAGCTGATCGCTAACTGTTCTCATGGACAGGTTTTAAAAGAGGTAAACTCATAAACACAAACTCGGACCCCCCACACACACACACACAGGCTGCTCCTCTACCTTCAGTGTCTCTGCTCCTCTCTGCTCCTCCTTCAGCCATCCTGCGAGCTCGCTCCTCCTCCTCCTGCTGCTTCTGCTGGATCCTCATGAACAGGACGCGCTGCGCTGGGGGCAGGAAGTCCGGCACAGAGAGGCCTCCCTGACCTCCTGCTGCTCCGTTGGCTGAGCCCTCCTGGCCTCCTGGCTGGAACTTCCCCGCTGCTCCTCTCTCATCGAAGCCCTGGTAGGAGTCACCTGAGGGAGGAGAGGAGGTCAGCACGGGAGCTCTGAGACCACTGGGTATAGGTGAGTTTGGGTACAGGTGAGTTTGGTACAGGTGTGTTTGGTACAGGTGTGTTTGGTACAGGTGAGTTTGTTACAGGTGTGTTTGGGTACAGGTGTGTTAGGGTACAGGTGTGTTTGGGTACAGGTGTGTTTGTGTACAGGTGTGTTTGGTACAGGTGAGTTTGTTACAGGTGTGTTTGGGTACAGGTGTGTTAGGGTACAGGTGTGTTTGGGTACAGGTGTGTTTGTGTACAGGTGTGTTAGGGTACAGGTGTGTTTGGGTACAGGTGTGTTTGTGTACAGGTGTGTTTGGGTACAGGTGTGTTTGGGTACAGGTGTGTTAGGGTACAGGTGTGTTTGGGTACAGGTGTGTTTGGTACAGGTGTGTTTGGGTACAGGTGTGTTTGGGTACAGGTGTGTTTGGGTACAGGTGTGTTAGGGTACAGGTGTGTTAGGGTACAGGTGAGTTTGGTACAGGTGTGTTTGGGAACAGGTGTGATTGAGTACAGGTGTGTTAGGGTACAGGTGTGTTTGTGTACAGGTGTGTTTGTGTACAGGTGTGTTTGGGTACAGGTGTGTTTGTGTACAGGTGAGTTTGGACTCTGACCTTCTTGCACCACGCCCTCCATGCTCATGCCCTCCTGCTGGGTGAAGTAGTTGTTGAAGAAGTTTCCTCCGCTGGGGGCGGGGCCTGAAGGCATTGCGGCGCCGTCACCAGGTGCAAACCCCCCCATCATGGGGGGTCCACCGGGGCCCATGTTGGAGGGCCCCTGGTTCATCCCCATGTTCTGCATATCAGGGGACATCATGCCTGGGGGAGAGGGGAAGTGGGTGGGGGGTGCTCCCGGGGCTCCTGGTGCAGGAGCTGGAGTCTGGCCCTGGGTGGTGCTGGGAGTCTGACCCCTGACAGAGGGAGGAGAGCGGGAGGAGAGCAGGAGGAGAGCAGGAGGAGAGCAGGAGGAGAGCAGGAGGAGAGCAGGAGGAGAATGTAAAGACGAGGTGTTATGAAGGTGGAGTCAGGAGGTTCAGCTGGTTTCTCCTCCTCGCTCTCAGTGAGTCAGAGGAAACAGCTGATCAATGTTTATCTCTTCATCAAAACAAACATTAGACTTTAAATCTGTGGTTTACTTTCTAAAACTCCACAGGCAGGATTTTATGACCCATTCTGATCTTATACATGTTCAGGGGTGCCCACAGGCTACAGGAGGAGGTCTACAGGAGGAGGTCTACAGGAGGAGGTCTAGGGTCTTGCTCCCTGGTCTCTGGTCTCTTACCTCACAGCCAGTTTCTGGGCCAGCTGTCCGGTCGGCTGGACTTTGATTTCGAACAACGAGGGGATCTTCTTCCCTCCACCCCCTCCAGCTCCACCACAGGGAGGAGGAGGGCCCATGTGAGGAGGAGGAGGACAACCAGGATTTGGAGGCCCTCCTTGGAAGGGACTTCCATCAGGACCAATAACCGGGGGTCCAGTGCAAGGGTTAGGCCCAGGAACAGGTGCTTGTCCTGGTCCTGGTCCAGGGGGACACTTGTTAGGAACTGGCCCCTGGTTGGGTCCAGGAAGACCTCCAAAGTCACCGGCTGCAGGCCCACCAAAGTCCACAGGTCCTGCGTTGGTGTCCACGGGGACAGGACGGGGGGGAGTGGGGAGGAGGCCGACTCCAGGAGGAGGTTTGGGGAGAGGGTTGATGCCCTGCTTCTTCAGCTCCTCCACCTCCTTCTCGTCCTCGGCTCCGGCCTCGGCGTCTTCAGCCAGCATCTGAAACACCAGAGCATCACAGACCATGAGACCTTTAGAAAATAAACCAAACCAGACCAGGACCCGGGTTCCTAGACCAGGACCAGGTGTTTGAGGGACCTGCCTTGTTGAGCAGCTCCTGGGTGTCGTCGTTGAGGGCATCATGGGAGAACATGCACTCGTCCCCGTTGACGCAGTTCCCCGTGGTGTGAAACAGCTTACAGGGGAACTCACGTAGAACCAGAGTCAAGGAGAAAGACTGGGATCAGGAGACAGACTGGGACTAGGAGAAAGACTGGGACTAGGAGAAAGACTGGGACTAGGAGACAGACTGGGACTAGGAGAAAGACTGGGACTAGGAGACAGACTGGGACTAGGAGACAGACTGGGACTAGGAGACAGACTGGGACTAGGAGACAGACTGGGACTAGGAGCATATTTAAACTGACTGATATTTAGACTGAGGTGGTCTCAGCGAGGGTCTGGGGACTCGGGGTCCGTCAGAGTAAAGGATATCATGCATGTAGGGGCAGTGGTCGGCCCGGGCGCAGAACCCCGTGATGTAGAACTTGCAGAGCTCCTTCTTCTTGGGCAGCTCGATGTCGTGGCTGAAGTTGCAGTGGTCTCCCTGAGGAGGAGCAAACACAGAGTTTATGTGACGGAGTCCAAACGGTGACTTTAGACCTGATAACACCGAGCATCAGTCGGTCTTTCTTACCCAGGTGCACCTCCCCTCGATGTAGTACTTGCAGATGGCCTTTCCTTTCTTGTCCTGGTGCTTCTCGTTCTGGTTCCTCCTCCCGAGTCCAGGTCCGTCGCCTCCTCCGCCTCCATCCTGCAGAGATCAGAGTTTCCTGGTTACCGTCACTTTGATACAGGATCGTTTTACCCAGCGGACTGGACCAAGCCTCACCCCGTTGTCCATGTCTCCACTGTTGTCTTCATCGTTCCCCATGTCTCCTCTTCCTCTCCCACGGTTTCGGCCTTTCCCTCCTCGGATCATGCCCCGCCCTCCTTTACCTCGGCCTCGCCCTCGGCCGCCTTTCCCTCCTGATGAGGATGAAAACATGACACCGTGAAGGAGTGACTGACCTGGGCGTCACACACAGACTCTGGTCTTTCCTCAGACTTCCTGAGGTCTGAACCCACCTCTGCCCCTGTCCTTGGACTTCTTGTACTGACAGAGCTCCTTTGAGTAGTCGTCGTAGTCGTCGTCCCCCATGTTGTCGTAGTCATCGTCTCCGTACTGTGAATTCAACAAGAGTCACATCAGAGGGGTAAGAACCAGGACCAGGACCAGGTTTGATCCTAAAGCAGCGCGTCGTCAGCTGTCGGACCCTCACCTCCATCTCGTCTCCGTAGCCGTCTCCATCGTCGTCTCCTCCCATCTTTCCACCTCGGCCTCCTCTCCCCCTGCCTCCTCCTCTCCCCCTCCTCCCTCCTCTCATGCCTCCTCGGCCTCTCAGGCTCTTCATGCGACCTCGACCTCCTGCGAACACAAACAGAGGGATGAGCTGGATGGATGAGGCAGTTTGTATAAAACGAGGAGCGTGAGGAGCGTCACTGACCTGGGAAACCTCCTCGTCCGCTTCTGCCTCCTTCTTTGGCTTTGCGGTACTGATTGAGCTCCTTGGTGAAGTCGTCGTAGTCTTCCTCCCCCATGTCTTCATCCTCCTCTCCCTCAAAGTTGTCCTCTTCGTAGTCGTCGTAGCCGCCGTAGCTCTGCTTGTCCATCTTCATGTAGCTGCTCTTCTTCGAGCCGCCGTAACCTCCGTGAGACTGGAGACAAGTCCGACATCAGCTGATGTTAGTTTGGACAGAAACCTGACCCGGGTATCCAGGATCAGAACACTGAACCTCTGAGACTGGTCACGCTGTGGGACTCACCGTGGGGGGGTACTGGGGGCTGTAGTCCCTGTACTTCCTCTTCTCACTGGGGCTGTAGTCCGAGTCATCGCTGAAGTCAGAGTGGTCGTCATCAGAGGACGCGTGGCGCTGAGGGAGAGAAACACAGGAAGTTAGAGACAGTCATGACCACGGGTTGATGTCGTCAGGAGAGCGGTGGCGTCTTACTTTGTGTTTGGATTTGCGTTTCTTCTTGGCCCTCCTCTTCTCCCTCTCGCGCTCCCGCTCTTTCTTCCTCTTCCTCTTCCGCCGGTGGGATCGCTCATCGTCCGACTCGCTGCTTCCACGGCGCTCCCGGCTTTGCCGTGTCCTCTCTGTAGCCGCTTCACCTCCCGCTTCACCTCCTGCGCCTGCGTCATCGCCTCCATCTCCTCCTGCTCCTGCTGCAGACGTACCTCCACCCACCTCCTCGTCCCCGATTTCTCCCCCGTCGTCCTCCAGCTCGCCCTCCTCCAGCTCGCCATCCTCGGGCCTGTGTGTGAAAAACGTGGGAAGTTAAATTTCAGAGTCTGATGTGTGTAAACGTAGAAATTAGGGACAAACGGGTGAAATGATCACGATGAGCTTAACCGCGTCAGAAAACCAGTAAAGAGGATTTATCATTAACCAACGCTCAGAGGATCACAGAGACGAGTCTGAGGAAATGTTTGAACGAGGATGAAATAATGAGGATGGAGTGTTTGTTTTCACCTGTTGCTCTGCCAAGAGGATCTTAAACAGTCTCTACCTGTCTGTTCAAACTGCGGGGACACACCTGGATATGTAACATGTCTGGGTAACATTATTAACATAGATTCAGTCCCATTTCCTGCTTCTCTTTCGTGAAATCACTCAGAGTGATGCAGATTAATAAAAAATAAAATAAATATAGAGGAAAGTCTGCTAGGTGAGTTATTAAGAATGATTTTTGAAGACTCTTCTGATTACAATTCAACCACAAAATGTTAAAAAATCACTAAATAATAAAAATCTTTCTGCAGGAAACAGAAATGTAGGTCTCCTTAACACCTTCTACACGTCAAACCCTCACAGACCACTTCCTGTAAAATAATTTATGTTGCACAAAAAGGAAGAGTTTGCTGATGCCGTGTTAAATCAGGCCCCTCACATGAGGCAATGTAAGTAAAACCATGAGATCCTAATTAACATGGATCACATGCAGGCCTCGTTCTGCAGGGACCGCGTGTGCAGGGTGAGCTGGGTAAATAAATCAGAGATCACTCTGACCCACGGCTCAAATCAAACACCTATTCAGCGTCATCAGGAGCAGATGGATGGAGCTGGTGCACAGACGCTTTCCTTACAGCACAGGCCGATGTTTGATTAAACAGATCCAGTCCCCGCTGAAGCAGGGTGACGGTCTACAGGCCCGAGGCCACGCTACGACTGCCTCCTATAAAACGTGCTCTGGCCTTTGAAGATCACACAGCCAGCTCAGATCAAGCAGGTGTGTAGGGTACAGGTGACCTGCTTTGAGGGAAAATGTCAGCTGCACACACACACATCCTCGACACACAAGCTTCCTCCGGAGGGAGAGCGCTGTGATCTTAATAATTCATCTCTTTATCTCTCACTCACAGTATTTAAAGGTTAATCAGCAGGGAATGATCCAGAAAAACACATCTCACCACCGTAGCTCCTCTCTGGTTAATTTCAGACACCTTCAAAGTGCTTTAAACTATGTTTTAAAATGTTTTAAATCATCACATGCAAAGGCTGCAGGGTGTCCTATCAGACATAGCTGGATCTGGGTTTTATATATATCCTGAGTTTATCTCAACTTGGTGATCCAGATACTTTAAGTCAAACAGAGGCCAAGGGTTGCTCCAGTGGCAGATTCGCTGTGACAAAGAGCACAGAGCTCAGAAAGAACAACAAAACCTGTGTTCAAAGGTAGAATAACACACCTGCTGTACTGACAATCCCCAATTTCTGAGTTTTTGATATAAAATAGAAGGTAAAATATTTATCTAATGCCAATTCCCCCAAGAAAAATTCACTGTGAACCAGCTTTTTTATCTCCCCTGCTTACGTACTTCACTCCAGCAGGGTCTTTGTCCTGCACCAACTATCAGCTCTGCAGCCAAACACAACAAACTTTGGAGTTTCATCTCAGCAGCCAAGTCACTCCTCTACCTCACTGCTGGCATGTGCTATAAGGCTGCAGGGCACACAAACACACCACAAGGAAAACTTTCCACTCACAATGGACTGCTCTCTTTCATAGCACGGGGATTTGGCTGCATTATGGAGGCAGGTTGTCATGAATGGGGAATAGCTGAGAGTCACTATGGGCAGAAACTGTTGGCCCCTCCGGCCTGTCCAGATACTGATCACACACATCACCTGCTCCCACTACTGTGCCACTTTGAGGAAAAACATGGAGTAAAAACACACTACGCCCAGCCATCTCTGAGCTCAGACAATAAAAACACATCACGTCATAGATATCTTAATAAACCTGTGAAGAGTGAGCTGTTATCCACTCTGTGGATGCTATAGATCACACCCTAAACAACTTTAACACACTATTTAAAACTAAGTGAAGGACGAGCCTCATCTTTCATCCTGTAAACAAGTTTCCATTTCTACACATAAACACTAGTCACATCACAGCAGCAAAACACTGTGAAAAACTCTGAAAATCAATAAAACAACAGGTTAAGCTTTTTTAGGAGTTACCATGCATTATGGTACATTTTTAGCTCTGTGGATGAGACCATA
This sequence comes from Halichoeres trimaculatus, assembly GCF_033239565.1. Lineage (NCBI taxonomy): Eukaryota > Metazoa > Chordata > Actinopteri > Labriformes > Labridae > Halichoeres > Halichoeres trimaculatus. The sequence continues at coordinate 72,735 of NW_027437222.1, read as the reverse complement.
ACTCTGATTACTCTAGAAGCAAAGGGCCATGATTAAAATGGGGAATACTTACTGTGACTGGTTTTCTTCACATTTTGCAACCAAAACCATTAAGAGAGGTTTATATCCCTAACCTTTAAGGGACACTAAAGGGCTATTTGGGACTTGGGAGTGGGGCCAACTGAATAAATAAACATCGCCTACTGTTGACTATGGAAAAAAGGGAGTTTGGTGTTTGACTTGAACACTTTTGGGATGCTTTGCGTACGTTTTAACACATCTTTGGGGACTTTTGGGGATGTTTGGGACGAGTCAGTATGGGCACGACTGTGGAAAAAGTGACATATTGGATAAATAGCAATGGCAAACAAGCAACACAAACTCAAAAAATCACATAATTAGAACAGATAATAAATATTAATGCATTTGGGGGCTGGTGTCACAATGTTAAGGGTTGATTGGGGGCAAAAATTCGTGTTTTTCAGGTGCTGTTTCGATAAAATGACCATAGCATCATAACATTTTAAGTGCGTAGGGCTAACAGTTGACCCAACTACGAGTTGCCTTATTTGGCACGACGTTCGCGCTCTGTGAAGCGATAAATAAAATTAAAACGCGCCCATTCTGACCCATTAACATCGATTAAGTGTGTTAGAAAATTTAGAAACGCTCGGTAACGTCAACGAAAGGCAAACTACCGTTAGCGAATCATTAGCATTTAGCTTAGCTCCCTACACTTTGGCCAAGCGTAGCAGTTGATAGCATTAGCCAGCCGGCTAACAGCGCTACGTTAGCTTAAAACGATGCCCAATTGCTATAAAAAAGGACAATCGTTGAGAATCTACGGCCAGTTATGTTACATTAATTGTCGCATGTATACAGTTAAGTGAGTTTACGCGATTGTTAAAGCTGTTAAAATGAGTTAGAAGGGGCAGGTAGTTAACCGATGCTTTGTAACCGTTGAATTGGCTACAATGGCGTGAAAGTTTGATTGACCAGCTGTTTCAACCGTGCCTATATTTCTTCCGACAACTCGGCTGGAGTCGATTGGTCGCGGGTTGTAATAACGAAAAAATTGAGGGCATAAAGTTCTCCCAGGTGCTATTTGGCCTCCCAGTTGGCGTTGTCGTGTCAACATGGCGTTCTTTACCTCTTTACTCGTTTTCCAGAAAAGGCGAGTTTAATCCCCTTGACAGAAAAAGAAAAAGAAACCCCGGGCTTTTGTGTAAAAGCACAGGACAAATAAATAGTTTCATTTAAATATGACTGTAGAATTACTCGACCTTTCGTCAGTCAGGAGACTGTTGTGTTCGTGGTTGGTAGTTGGGGAGTTTGGATGGACAGTCATGCTTTCCACAGCCATTTCCTCTAGCTACATTGAGGTGCAAAAAATTACAACTCGACACTGGAATCTGCTGGCTTATGCGTCACTTCACTAGAAATCTACTTGATTTGATTTTAGGAAGAGTTTCAATTCATAGTAGGCAATTCTCCACTTAAGTTGTAAGAGAAATTTGATGAAATTGAATCCTGACGTTCTCCGTCCTACTGTAGCGGTGTGAAATGACGACTGGTAAACTTAAAATGGCTGACCGTCTTCTCCGAGGAGAAAAAGGGGCGGATTTCTCCGAGAATGACGTCATGGTGAATAACGTCTCACGGAAATAACCGAAATGAGATCTCCGGGGGAAATATGCTGCTGAGCTTGTCTTGTAGGTTCTCTTGGAGACCAATGTACCGTGAATACACAGTGTAAAAATCACACAACTTTTCCCTTTGTGAATTTTATTAAAGGTATAAGAGTAAGGGTATATATATCCACATGTGATAACACATGTAACTGTGTCAGTGCTAGTTTGTTGGACTGGGGGAAGCAAATCGATGCATGAAGTTTCCATTGTAAATTCAGTGAAGGATTTAGCAAGAGACAATTTTCTGTGTTAATGTAAAAATAAATTGTTGTTGCGGTTAAACTACAGAATTATGCAAATAAAGTGAAGACTTGAAAACGCATGATTAACTTTTGTTTTTAGTCAATTGTTTGCAAATCTGTTTTTGACTGTTGATTGTTAATCTGTTGTTTCTCATCTAGCTCTGGAAACTGGTAGTTTAACCGGTTTTTTGTTTTATGATTCTTATGCATAAGGAACCACAGGGTAAGTAAAGCAACTGAAAAAATATAAAGATTTAAGCACTAATATAATTGAATGGTCTTTTATAAATTTCACTGATGTCTTGTTTCACAGTGTCCCCTCGCTTCTTTTCCCAAAGGCAGATAAAATCTGGAGGTATCTTATCCTGCGAGACAAAACTCAGGGAAAAAATACCCCAATCACTGCCTTGATCGATTGTCTTGTATCATAGATTAAACAACTGTATGTTTGATTGAAATCTACAATCTGTCAAGTTTCATTTTGAGATTGATTTACAGTTAAAAAATGACTTTGAGTCTCCTCTTTTCACATCTGTACGTGGACACACACGGATTTTGCATCTAACGTGAGGACAGATACATTTTATTTCATAAAACAGCACAGTAGTAATGTAATAAACAATCTTCAACGTTTTCAATATGATATTTAAAAAATAATGAATACATAAAATAAAACTAAAATCGTAATAAAAACGGCCAGGCACATCTTTTGTTTGTTCCCTCAACGTCATCATTCCGCGACCATTCAGCGGGACTGTCTCTGCGTTTGAATCAGTTTCATCTTTAGCTTCACATAAATAGCTCAATTTCAACATTTTTCACGAATTTTAGAGAGCGAAAATTATCGATATGATCGAGAAAGAAGACCCGGTCATCACCGAGGAGGAAGCGGCTCAGTATGACCGACAGATCCGGCTGTGGGGACTGGATGCCCAAAAGAGGTCAGCTAGCTCAGTTAGCCACCCAGAGGCTAATCCGTGCAGAGAGGAGATTTCCAGCTGCACCAAAGTGTTTGAGTTTGATTTAATGACAGCTAACATATAACTGTCTATAGAGACTGAAAGAAAAAATTACAATATTACTTGAGGAAGTGATACCTTCCGATATCAAATTGCTTTTCTCTTTTTTTCAAACGTTTTTACATTACAAGGGGAAAGTTGCAATCAACCCCAAAACAATAGAAACACTATCATTGTTTTAATGTCCCTAAGCATGTTTTGAAAAGCAAGTTGTTAAAGATTACTCAATCTCTTAATGTTCATTAATGTGTAGTTTCCTGTAGTTTATTTAGTTTATGATGTGAAATTACTCTTTTCAGGTGCAATAGGTAATATATTCAGAAGTTGTTATGGCAGGCACTGGCTTGACTTGTTTGATGTGTATGGATTATGTTCTGGTTTTATATTGTTGATGAATATCTCTTCATATTAATGGGACCATATTTAGTGTTAATTTATTATTGAAATCAAATTGACCATGTCATTCAAAGTTTGCTTTACAATTACAATCCAAAGCATATTTTTAATTTTCATCACATTAGCACAAAGTGATCTTCTTCACGTTTCTTTCTGTTGTCTTCTGCAGATTGCGAGGGTCCAGAGTGCTCCTGGCAGGGTTAGGGGGTCTGGGAGCTGAGGTGGCCAAGAATCTGATTCTGGCTGGAGTCAAGGGACTGACAATGCTGGATCATGAAACGGTAAACCTGCTCACACTGATGCCCTCACAAACACATGATTGTGTTTTCAGCTGTTATCAGAGCAGGATGTCACATAAGGAGCAGTTTAGTTTAGTTTAGTTTAGTTTAGTTTATTCACACACACAAACAATACAATACTTGGAGTATACAATAAGCATCTATTCCTCATTATTATTATTATTATTATTTTTTTTTTATTTATTTTTTTTTATATATATACCAAGGGGTCTCCCCAAGGAAGCTATTTAAAGCTTTTAATAGGGGGCCTGGTTTTCCATGAATATAGGATATTGGCCAGATATCCTCAAAACATGGACAACATACAAATAGACAAATAGACAAACAATAAACAATAGACAATCTCAGTATTCTGGTTCCATTGAATTAATGTGAGTTAAGGTAACAGTGTTGGCTAAGGAAGGTGAAGGTATTCATATAATATATTGATCAGCACATTAAATACTAAACATACTTTCTAGAAAGTGGATTTTTAATTTTTTCTTGAAGTGGAGATGGAAAGTGACATTTTCAGTGTTTAATGAAGCTCGTTCCAAATCCGTGGTCCTTTACTTACAATGATAAAGCTTGTACATTTTTTCCAGCAGTTAGACTCTTACTCCTGGTGGTATAGGTGTGCCGAGGAGCACAGATTGGGCTGAGGTTTAGGGTTTAATTTGTGGACAGTCTGGCACATTACACAGGCTTTCTGTAGGTGGTTGTACTCACTAAGCCTCAGAAGGTTGTAGTGGTGGAAAATCTGTTTTGTGGATGCATTAAATTCAGACCATGTTAAGGCACGTATGACTTTTTTTTGGAGTATCTCAAGCTTTTTAAAGTGAGTTGGAAATGTATTACACCATATAATATTGCAGTATTGTAAATAAGGTTCAAGTAAAGATTTGTACAAAATGAGAAGTGCGGAGAGAGGAAGATAATGTCTTAACTTAAAAAACAGGGCAGCATATGTAGACAGTTTGTTTGTGAGGGCTTTCATATGTTTTTTAAAATTAAGAAACTCATCAGTGTAGATCCCCAGGAATTTTGTAGAGCCTTACAATATTTTGTCCATTTATTTTAAGGGAAATTTGTTTAATGTCATCGTTTTTATGGGAGTGGAATACAGCGTCATTTGTTTTGTTGATTTAAACCATGTGTCCATTTTCACTAATTCACTCTTTATGATTTGTTCCAGTGTGTTTGGGTTTTTGTGGGAAAAAAAACAAATTTGTGTCATTTGCAAATAATACTTTGTTTAGTATGGATGCAGAATTGACAAAGTCATTTATGTACAAGATGAAAAGGTATTGATTAGGATGTCAATCTTAATTGTATCCAAAGTTTTAGACAGATCCAAAAAAAGCAGACTCCTGGGTTTCAGCTTTAAAGACATGTTTGGGTGAATTATTTATGACCTGTAAAACTTAAAGATGGCTCCTTGTAAGTTCAGCCTCTACGTTAATGCTTCTCCATGTCCACTAGGTGGTGCCTGTAGCAAATTAACAGTCTTCACTCTTCAAAATACTCAGTGACTTTGTGCCATTAACCCTCATTACAGTCACTGACTTTACATTTGAGTCTGGCTTTTGTTCACTTGTTGAACTGGATTTCAGTGTGTGTTTGGCTCTTTCCATGACTTTTCACATTTCTTCACCTGAATACATCAGTTTAGCTCAGGCATCCCACAGTGGTAATGGAGTTGAACAGTAAAGGAGCTCATAAACAAAAAGCCCACCCTCTCTCTGATCTGCTCCCCTGGTTTTGTCTCCACCAGGTGTCTGAGGAGTCGTGTCGAGCTCAGTTCCTGGCTCCGGTGACGGCTCGGGGTCAGAATAGAGCCATAGCTTCCCTGGAGCGAGCGCAGAACCTGAACCCCATGGTGGAGGTCCACGCCGACTCGGACAGAGTTGAAAACAAACCAGATGACTTCTTCCTGCAGTTTGACGCCGTAAGTGGAACCAAACGTTCACACCGTGCATTATTATCTAATGACTGGGCTGTAAAGGGTGATTTCTGTGAACACTAAACCTGGACTTTTTGATGTGAGGTAAAGAAGTTAAAGAAAAGCTTTAGTGTGTCCACAGTCACAGAAACAGTGTAACTGATAGTTAAAGAGGAGTGTGGTCTTTGTCACTATCAGCTGTTTAGAGCTGCACCGCTCAGACTGACCACTAGATGTCACCTGACGCTCACGTCTAACTGTGAATCACTTGTTTTGCTCTCCCTGGCTGCAGGGCAAAAACACGTGCACCAAGTTTATCTCTTTACCATCATGATGCAATGTTGACTCGAGCTCAGTTTCTCCCTCCGTCTCTAATAATGTTTACATTTCATCCCTGCACCGACTGGTTGGAGGTCTAATTACCCTGATCATGACAAACTGGGACCAGCAGCAGTAAAATGCCTGTGTTTGCCTTATATGGCTGTGTAGGATTTACAGCAGGGCTTTGTGGGTGGAGGAAAGTGATAATGACACGTTCACTTGTCTGTAAAAAAAAAAAAAATCAGGGGGCAGAGCTATTTTTGTTTGCTGTTAAATAGTTGGCATTCATGCTGCAGTGAAAAGTCCCCAAACCAACCGCTGCACTGAGCATCAGCTGACTGAGGGAGGCAGGTTTTACCTCAGGTCTTAACTCCTGGTGAAACAGTCATCTTTAGGTTCGGGAGCTGGATTTCTTCAAGTTTGCTCTCAGACAGTGAGGAGTGTGAGGAGATTTACACACTTTGACCTTCTGCTCCGGCCTTAAAGCTGCCACAGGTGTGCAGGAGGCAAACCCACCAGGTGACTCAGTGATTGACAGATTAGTCCAGGGGTCTGCAACCTTTACTTTCATGAGAGCCGTTTCCCCTCAGCTCACCTGGATGACAGTCATTCAGGAGCCACAAAATCTACTTTATCTTCAAAACAAAGATGAGAAAGTAAAAAAATTGTAAACATAGTAAAACTTGTGAAAAATTATCAAAACTAGAAGTTTTTGTGTTTATAAAATTGTACATGTGTTGTCTTGTTTTTTATATTTATTATAATTTGCAGATATATAAAATAAATAAATAAATTTGTAATGTTTTGCATTTCTTAAATTTGCTAAATTTATGAAATTTCAATCGGTTGCAAAATTTCTGCAAAATTTAACATGTCAAATTTAGCAAAATTAAAAAAAGAAATTCAAAACATGTGAAAAATATTCAAAAAACTTGGAAATTTTTGAAAATTTGCCAAATTTTTTGAATTTGCAAAAAAGAAAAAATTTCCAAAAAAGGAACTCAAGTAACTAGCAAAATTTAGAAATTCAAAAGTTAAATTTTTTTTTATAAATTTCAAACATTTTTATTAAAAAAAAGTCAAAAATGGTAAAAGTCTCAACAAATGTAAAGCTTTATTGACAGAAGTGATGCATATTCAGTATAACAAATGTTAACCCATGATTTTATTTAGTGTCGATGTCTTTAATTATCAATGCCCTCTATATGAAAAAAAAATCTTTATTTTAATCACATTTTTTAAGCTACAAGGAGCCTCTTCAGAGGAGTCAAAGGGCCGCATGAGGGTCCAGAGCCGCAGGTTGAACACCCCTGGTTTAGTCTGTTGTCAGTATTCACCTCCACACGCAGACGTACACACAGTCTGGATCTCTGTTTCCCATCCTGGCTGAAGGCAGACATCATCAGAAGAATAACACAGAGAGGGTTTCACTCCTGTTTTGTCTGAGTTGTCGGCAGTTTCTCCCCTCAGGGGGTGTGAAGTAAAGGTTGGGAGCAGGGAGGAGGGGGAGAGCCGTGAGAGGAGGACGCAGGAGGATGAAAGTAGGACAGAGTGAAGTGAGGACAGTGAGAGATGGATTTAACAGGACAGAGAGGGATGGTCGCTTTCTGAGGATGGAGATAAAATGTAAAAACTAGAAAGCAGAGAGAGAGGGGTCTGTCTCGACTAAAGTGGAGCGGTTGGAGCGTGGTCTCAGTTTTTCTACCAGAGTCCTGAGCACAGAGGGACCAACACTCTGCTCTGTTTGCAGCAAACAGCAAACTTTGAGTCGCTGTGGTTCAGACATGACAGAAGTACGGCGCTGATGACATCATTACATGACAGCCATGACACGACCGTGTTCGCTGTGTCCTGCTCAGGCTCCTCAGGAAGACGTGTCCTCGTCACGCGCTGACCTTGAAAGGACCATTCATGCTTTTATAAGCTCACACATAGATTACTGTAACGCTCTTTATGTCCGTGTTTCCCAGTCTGTCCTGAGCCGCCTTCAGCTGGTGACATGTTATTTTATTTTGTCTTGTTTTATCAGTTTTTATCTGGTTTTATTTTCCTGACGTGCCCCATTGTTGCTTACCAATAAGTCTAAATTATTGGTATTCAAGCTTGGACTCCAAAAATAACCATGAATATTTATTTTCCTCCTCACGACTGTCCTCAGAGTTATACAATAGAAGAGAATAGAGTAGAGTAGAATGACTTTATTGATCCCAAACTGGGAAATTGTTGTGATCACAGCAGAAATTGATGAAGTAAAAGAAAAACACAAAAAATGAAAAGAATAAGATAAAATAAAAACATAAAGACTTTGGTAACAATACAATACAACAGTTAAGATTGTGGGAGAAATATACACCAGATATGTATTAACGTCACTGCCAGTTTCAAAAAGAGAAATTAAATACAGCATTAAAGCAAATCACACGACCTCAGGAACATGTCCTAAACTTTGGTAGTGATGAAATAATTTCTCGTTGTCTTCAGAAAATTGTCCTTGAATAAGTCTTTTTACTTGTTGTGGGAGTGTCAATAAACCTGCCTTTAGTTTCATTTATTTATCAAGCTTTACTCCTCCTCAGCTCACAGGATTTATGTTAAAATGCTGAATAAAACTGTTCAAGAGGGGTCGCCAACAACAACTCAAAGACTTAAAAAGATGTTGAAATCAAACTCAGGATTTTAGCATATACCCTGTTAACCAATAAAGTGTCAATCAATCAATCAATCTTAATTTGTATAGCCCCAAATCATAACAAATGTTATCTCAAGACACTTTACAAGAACATGAACGGGTCTCATCCTGAGTTTTAGGTCTCAGAGCAGAAAGCAACAGAGGCTGTCAGAGCTTCCCAGAGGTTCATAGGATCAGTTTCATATGTCAGGATGGACCAATCACTGATCACCCACAATTAAGGAAAACAGCACCAATCGATCGGCTAACTGATCAATCAGTGCATGTTGAAATAAGACATTTCTACTGAGATAAAGACATGAACACTTGCTGAGATCTCAGTTTTTACAGGTGGAGTTTATTTCATGAATCTCAAACGTGAAACTTGAGATGTTTGTGTCATAATTTTCTGCAGCTCTCTTCAGTCAGACACAGAGTGAAGCAGATCGTCTGTCTCTGATGAAGACGCTCAGACGGCTGCTGTGTGTTTACCTTAACCTGAAGCTGACCTCCTCCCTGATCCTCCTCCTCCAGCGCCGTGCGTTGACCCTCCCTTTCTCCCTGTGTTCCTCCTCAGGTGTGTCTGATGGGCTGCTCCAGGGACCTCATGGTTCGGGTGGATCAGCTCTGCTCTCAGCACAGCATCAAGGTCTTCTGTGGCCACGTCTACGGTTACTATGGTTACATGTTCTGCAACCTGGGCAGGGAGCACAGCTACGTGGAGTGAGTGTTTACCTCGTCACAGCCTGGTCGGTTAAACAGACGATAAGGAGTGATGCTCGTCTGCAGCTCTGTGTCGACCTGGAGCTGGATTAAAGAAACGCTTTCTGCTGCGTTTAACACCAGACTGTTCCTCACACAGCGTTAGAGCGTCTCAGGGTTTTTCTGATTTATTCATCCTCACCTTCTCTCTCCTTAAAGGGAAAAACCCAAAGTGGTCAAACCCAAAACTGAAAACTCAAACGACGGCCCGGAGGCAAAGAAAGCCAAAGTGGACGCCAACGAGACCACCATGGTGAAAAAGGTACGACCACAAGACCAGAGTTTAACCACCCTGAGACGTGACACCTGAGAAAGTTTTTACCTCTTACTTTTAGTAATTTATCTGATTTGATTTGATTTTGCAGAAAAAATGTCTTAGTTGAAGATATTAAGAGAGAAAACGACGCCTGAAATGTTTTTAAAGAGCTGGAAAAATGAGGAAAGAAAGGTTTACTTTTTAGTTTCTTGTGTAAAAAACTTTATTCGCACTTTAAGAAGTTTGCTGAGGAAGATTTTTTATTATGAAATAAATCATTTCTCCACTCGTCACATGGATCAGGCTCATACAGAGACAGTTTTTATTAAAATTAAGACATAAACATCGACCTGGTTTCACTCAAAGTAACGAGCAACAGGATTTTCTTTCCAATCAGAGAAACTTTATTCAGTCACATTTTCCCTGTAATCTTACATGGGCTGTAATTATTAGTTAGTTATCAGTTAATTATCAGTTATTTATCAGTAATGATGTGATTCAGTCTCATCCTGTGGGTCAGATGGAGGTTTAACAGAGTTTTTTCAGGGGTCTGTTTACGCTCAGCTCAGTCTGTAAAATACTGTCTAATAATAAAACGACCAACCAATGGGATGAGTAACTTTAAGCACATCTTTAATCATTGTTAATTTAATGATATATTTTCTCTCTGACCAATCAGACGATGAGTTTCTGCTCCCTGAAAGAGGCTCTGGAGGTGGACTGGACCACTGAGAAGGCCAAAGCCGGTCTGAAGCGAACCCCCGTGGACTACTTCCTGCTTCACGGTATTTACAGCATCTTTTCCTGACGTTAGAGCAGAGTTTGGAGCTTTTAAAGGAAATTGTAATTTCTTTAGGGATGGGAATTGATAAAATGTTGTCAATACCGATTCCCTTATCACTTCCTGTTGTTAATTTTCTTGGTACAAAAAGTATCTTTACAGGTTTTCTGTGTCAACAACATTTAATTGAGTTTATACTGTAAGTGAATAAAATGTAACTGGTCCCTGAGTCTGGATATTTCTGGACATAATTAAACAGAAACAGGTCAAAATTTCACACAATGTGACGTTGATGTTCTGTGTTATAATATATTAATAATTGAAGTAGGCCATCTAGTGTCTCAAAGTTGTTATAGCAATAGTTTAAGTTGTTTGGAACCTTTCCGTCAGCCTTTCATTAGCCTGTTAGCTTTTAGCATTTGAAATTCTTAGTATTTTTTACAAAGAGTTGATGTGATATGTTTCTGTGATGAAAGTTGAAATTCTATTCTGAAGCTGAAGTTATACTGATGTATGCTAACTGCTAGCATATCAATGCAGTTTCCCATATACGTTAGCATTGAGCTAGCACTATTTTGTTATTTTGGTGAATAAGGTGATTTATACCATGTTGAATGTGCTGAATATGAATCTCCTGAGAGAGAGTAATGTACATTTCTTTATGAAGCCAGTTCTTCAGGAAAACTTCAAGCTGAAAATCCTGAATCTAGCTAATGTCAGTGTAGTTTCTCAGTTTTTAAACCTTAAACTAAAGTATAAAATATTATTTAGATCAGAGGAAACAAACCTTTGATTTGTCAGGTTTATGTCACAGAGTCACAGCTCTCTGAGGAACTTTATAAAAAGGAAACAGACTGATTTTAGTTTGTCTTTAATCCATGAAGTCGTACTTTAAGTCATCGTTATGTTTTTGTGATTGAGTCTGTATTAACACTTGGTGTCTGACTGGGTGGAGGAGGAGGTGGAGGAGGAGGTGGAGGAGTATCTGAGAGGTCTGCTGAGCTTCCTGTGTGGGAGGAAAGACACAAACAGAGTTTCCATAGAGAGAAATAAAGAGGAGGAATCCTGAAAGCTCTGAAAAAAGGACAGAAAACAGAAACTGAGAGCGTGGAGGATCTCTGCTTTAAATTTCTCTTTAGGCTGACGATCCATCAGAGCAGCGCTGGTTTGTTTGTTTGTTTGTTTGTTTGACAGAAAGGTTATAGTGTCTAAAGATGGAGCAGCTCAGAGTCAATCAGTGGATGTGAACGTCGTCACGTGATGAGGACGGTTAAACCTGAAGGAAACTTTGACCCTCAGAGGGCGTATGAAAGGTCACTTCCTGTTTCCAGCCCGTTTACGCCTGATGACCTTCTCTTCAGAGCGGTTACTGCGGCGCCCGTCACCTGGCCCTGTACCATCCTCGCCCTGTGCACGCCACTTTCCATCACACGCCGTCCATGACCAGTCATGTGCACCGAGCAGAGAACAGAGAACAGAGACACGGCGAGCAGCAGACGCACGCTGGCAGGCTGAAAAAAACAAACTAACGCAAAGATCAGAAACATCCAGGAAATGGTCAGTCAGCGGTGTTAGCTGTGTGGTTTAATGACAGGATGCAGTTGATCAATGACTCTGACTCTGCTCCAGGAAGCAAACATTAAAGTTTTCTGTTTGGACCTGAGCGTTTACAGGTTTTCTATCAGCACAGAGACAAAATGTGGATCTGTAGTAGTCTGCTGGACAGGAAGATCTAAAGTTTCTCTGGATGTTTTCATCTCAGCGTTGACCTTCAGCCTTACTCTCTCTCCACCTGAAACCCGTCTCAGCAGCCTCGCCCGTCTCCAGGGTGACGTCAGCTTGATTTGTTTGTTGAGGTGGAAAAAAAAAACGGCTCGATGTTGTTTTTATGTAGTGATGTGAGACAGGAGGAGGGTGATTATTCCTCCGCTGCTGATGCTAAAATTGGAGCCAGCGGTTGTTGTTTTGAGGCGAGCGATGAGGAAGTGGCTCTTCCTCTGTTACAACTGCTTCCTGTCTCACTAAGAACAGAGATCTGAACCGCAGAGGGTGTGTGTGTGTGTGTGTGTGTGTGTGTGTGTGAGAGTGTGTGTTATCTTTTGATTTAATTTCCAATATTAAAAAGCTTCATTACAGAGCCGTGAGAAAAGACGAAGCAGACACAGAAACATTAGATTAATCACAGATATCAGCGCGTAGGAACAAAGTCAGATTTATTATCAGAGTCCAACACATGGAGGGAAAACAACAACCAGACAGATTCATCATGTTTTATAAAGTTACTCTAACAAATGAGAAAACCAAAGTAAAAAGTCCTGTTAGTGAATTATTCTGTGAACATTCAGACTGTTAAAACTGTAAATCAGTGTTTCCCAATCCTGGTCCTGGAGGACCCCCTGCCCTGCTTGTTTGAGATGTTACCTGACTCCAGCACACCTGGTTTAAATGATCAGCTCGTTATCAGGCTGGAGCAGAGCTTGATGACGAGCTGATCATTTGAATCAGGTGTGCTGGAGTCAGGTAACATAAAACCAAGCAGGGCAGGGGTCCTCCTGGGGTCTGTACTCTGGAGCTGGATTAGCTCTTAGAGAGATCACTTCCTGGATAAGTTTGGGGTTTTCCGTACTACAAATGTGGATCTCTTTTTATCCAGACACGTTGCCACGGTAACTGATGCTGAACGCCAAACCTGGTCCGGAGCAGGTTCAGTTCCAGGATCAGAGCTCACGGGGTGTGACAGACCGCCCGCTGACCAATCGCTTCTCTCGGGGCATGAAAGACCGCTCAGTCACCAATTAGCTCAGCTGGAGTGAAGTCCTCTGGCGTGGGAGCGCCCCCTGTCTTTTTGGCCCAACATTTTTTCTTCTGGGCTGTGAACAAACAATATCTGCGAAGGACAGATTCAGTGAATCCTTCATAGCCTCACATATCCCAAGATTCATTGCGCATGAACGCCAAACATAATGGACACGTCCAAACTCCAAAAGGAGTCCTGTTTTATCCACATATGAAGGATACCTGGCAACAACTATGTGATTGTGTTTCTAAAACATCAAAGAATATTTAGTTTTTCTGTGTGAAAATATGTTTGGGCTCTTTTCAAGTAATATACTTAATATAAAAACAGTTCTTTATAAATCATCTCATTATTGTATAAAATATGTTCAAAATTGTAAATTTTCTTGGGAAAAAAACTTGATGTTTTTTAATTTTTTTTACAGGGAATTCAAAAAAGACATTAAATCATTTCAGCAGCTTGTAATTTTATACTTTTTTATTTATCATCCCCCCAGCACTTGATCAAATGTTGAGAATGTACGTTGTTGCCTTACTCTCATGTAAATGGTGGTTCTATACTCTATCAATAGGGATAATAATAATAATGATAACAATTATAATAATAATGATAATAATAATAATAATAATAATAATTATAATAATAATAATAACAATAACAATAATAATAATAATAATAACGCAAAGTAATAAAGAGATAGTAGAAATCATCCTGTTTAAATGTGAGGTTTTGGTTTACGTGTGTTTAAAAGTAATGTAAGCCTGACAGGTGAGGGCGGTGCTGTGTGACGTCGAGGGTGACAAACAGGAAATGCTTCGTAGACCAGACCGTCTCAATTCAGTTCGGCCTTTGTGGTCTACACAGGCTACAAAGACCGGGTCCTCTGAAGGCTACAGCCTCTATATTGGGACACAGCTATTATCTGACTGATCATCATCACTGAGACATCGTCAGGGAAAAGTAGAAATGTGTGAAAATGGAATCGTTCCTACTGAGCATTTTGAAGGATGTTTTTATATTTATTTTTTATTTGCTCCCACCTCTTTTCCCCACTGCTATAACACCTGCAAACAAACTGCCTGTAATGAGCGTTTTCCTTGGGATTTGTAGGAGAGTGACTCTTTCTAATGATGAGGTGGGATATGATGCTGATCACACACACACTGACTGACAACATGAATGAATAAGGACCTGACTGCCCGTGTCCTCACATGATGAGATAGGATTTATGCTGAAAAATAGACTCAACTTTTTTGCACTTTTTTTGTTATTCACCTGAAATGTTCCCCTGATTATAAATTCACTCTGACGACGACCAGCTTGAAACTCTAACGAAGACTTTAAACAGACTTTTATCCTTTAGCTTTAAGCTCAGTTTCTGTTGGTAAACACAACAGTCTGAACCTGTCGGTGGTAAAGAAAGTGCTTTGAATAAACCGGCTTTCATTTCTTTTTTTACCCCTCAGCTCACACAGTGTCAGCCCTGTGTCTGTGGAGCTGAGTCTCTGGTCTTATTAATCCTGTAAATATCAGAGTGTGAAAACAATAAACTGTTTACTCTCAGTGTGACCTTCACACAGGCTTCAGTGTAGAGACAGGTCTGAAATATTTCCTCTGCTTTATTCTGACACCTCTACACGTGTGTGTGTGTGCAGAGATCAAATCATTTTTCCGTGCTGTGCCCGTCATTAGCTCCTCTTATGAAACTCTGCTGAGATTTTTCTGCCTGAGGGTGAAACGTTTGTGCCACGCTTTAACTTTCTACTGACACCGCTGAGTGATAAAGGGCAGAGCCAGGATGATTCACAGCTTTAATTCATCTGTGTGTGTGTGTGTGTGTGTGTGTGTGTGTGTGTGTGTGTGTGTGTGTGTGTGTGTGTGTGTGTGTGTGTGTGTGTGTGTGCCTCGCTGGTGGAAATGGCCGTGGGAGGACTTCCTCTTGTGGTTGAAGTTAATGGACGAACAGGAAACGTGGGGGCGAGGTGTTGATGTGTGGCAGAGTGCGAGGAGTGTGTGTGTGTGTGTGTGTGTGTGTTTGAATCATGACCAAATAAAGTGTGTGTTTGTGATTGTCAGCCGACCCTGCAGCTGACACAGGAAGCGCTAATGTTTCCTTACTGAGCATGTGCAGCAGGATTTATGCAACGCCCTGGTGTGATTGGCTGCAGGGAGACGATCTTAATCACATGAAAGGTTGATGGTGCAACGGCACGCTGATGGTATCGAGGTCTGAGGAAGGCAGAGGATGAAATGATGTCTTTCCATGAGGCTGAGCTGAGCGTGTCGTCCTCTTAATGCGTGTTCAACCAGAAATGTTATTAATGTTCACGGTTTGGAAAAAGTTGCTCCAGACGTCTCTCTGCAGCCTCTGAGCTGATCTCTGTTTCTCTCTGTATCTCGTCTCCATCTCCACAGTTCTGCTCAAGTTTCGTACGGACAAAGGCCGTGACCCTGACCCACAATGCTTTGCAGAGGACTGTGAGACCCTGAAACAGATCCGTGGAGATGTCCTGGAGGCCTTGGGGGTGGGCAGCGACCTCCTGAGCGAGGACTTTGTGAGGTATGAAGCCTGTGAGGGTTTCAGAAACGACTGACGGAGAGTCTCATGTTTAAATCAGTCTGATCAGTTTTTAACTTTTTCATAACAGTCATCACAGACGAACTGTTGGAGCTTTGTCAGTTAACAGGATCATCTAGCTTCACTTTTCAACCCCTGACTCCAATCAAGTCCAGTTACTGTAAACACATAAACTCCTGTTTGATAGAAGGTTAAAAACCTGAAGATGGAAGTTGTCAGGTTTTTTCTGGTGCAGATGCTGCTTTGACCCCCGAGAATAACCATTTACTGCAAAAAAGACAAAAAATTTCCCCCAGAAAAAAAAAAAAAAAAAAAACTTAAAAATCTGTTGGTTTTTTTTGTTATTTTTTATTTTAATTTTTCAAACAAAAATCTTACAAATAGTATATCCACATTAGTTTTACAGAATATACGAAACAACAAGGAGAAAAAAGGAAAAATTAGAATAAAATAAAAATAAACAATAAAATAAATAAAAATAATAATAATAATAATAATGATAATAATAATAATGGTGATAATAATAATGATGATAATAAAACAAAAATAGGACAAAAATATGTATATATATATGTATATTTATTTAAAAATAATGGTAAAATAGAGTAAGACCCACAACAGGTCAGTAATCACCTGGAGCCTCTACGTAGTTATAAAGTAGAGTCGTAAAAATCTGTTTTTAGTCATTATTGAATGGGTCTTTACATGTATTGATTGATTTATTTTGTTGAGTTTCATTGTTGGACTCTTTCCTAAAGTGTGTTTCCATCAGTTCAGAGGATAATAAAGTCTGTCTGATCAGTAATCTGTATTTGTTGTTGGGATTATCTCCTGACAGTGATATGAGGGAAGAGCAAACCCAACTAACCCTGACCTCAAACTGTGAACACAACATTACTTTGTATTTGTCATGGAGTTAAACCAAAGTCAAAGGTGCATTACAGACGTGGATTTCCTTACACCTCATTAAAAAATGAGTAAAACAGTCACTAAGAAGTTAAAACAAGCAGAATTAAAGCTGTAAACAGTGTTGGTCTCCTGTCCCTAACGCCAGTTTCACCTTCACTGCCAAGGTTCCATCCCTTTATAATGTGTGTTTTCCCGCCTTCAGTGAGTCACATGACCAGCTGCACGGAACTGTCAGTCATTGTGACATCATCACCACCTGCTGCCCTCTCAGGAGTCAAACTGAAGTTCTAGAATCATCTCCTCATAGCTGCCACAGTTTTAACAAAATCTTTATAAAATCAGATGATTTCATTGTAAATTTCATCAGGAATCCATCCATGACATTTTTAAAGCTGTACCACTTTGACTTTTTTGTGTAGAGGCCTAACTGCTGCAGCTTGTGTGGAGCTGGATCCTCCTCTCCCATTCATTCCAACAGGAGGAGCTGAAACAGCTTCTTTGGGGTTCACTGACTTTGAGGGCTCGCCATTAAAAAACTGTTTGAGAAACAACAAATTCATACAGAGCTTTTGTAAAGCAGGGTCCACTCTGTCACCTTAGCAAATTTCAAGCTGGTACCATTTATGGCCTAGGAGGAGATAACTTTTGTTTGTGACCCAAAAAAGTGGGCTAACTTTATTTTGAAAGGCAAATTTACAGGGGTGTCTGCGTATAATTTGTGTGTCTCAATAAGAAAAACATTTTAATGTTGGTTTGATCTCTCTACAACATTCCTACTGCCAATGAGAGCTATTTTAATGTGCCTAGGTGGCGCTAGAGAGCACATTTTGGTTTGTTGGGCTGAGCCTGTGAATGTTTCCCTTTACTAATGCAGAAAAAACAGCCTCAGTCATGTGACCATACTAAGAAGACGCTTTAAGTAGACAGAGGTCTAACGACTGCTGGCACCTCCAGGCCTCAGACCAGCTCTGTGTCTGTGTAAAATTAAACTTTTTCATATGTTTGGTCTTAAAGCAGAAGCATTCATTAGGTCAAACTGCTGTGAGAAAGTAAATATAAGGTACAGTCCCTAAAGTCTGCAGGTGAGGGTCTCACAGCTTTCATTTCTCTCTAAGACCTGGTTTAGTGACAGTGTGTCTCTGTGTCCTCAGCTTCTGCTTCTCAGAGATGTCCCCTGTCTGCGCCGTTGTGGGAGGAGTCCTGGGACAGGAAGTAGTTAAGGTAAGCATCAGAAGCTTTGTGGAGTATCTGTAGCACAAACACAGAGCACCAGCCGTCTGTGAGGATCTGATCTGAAGCTGTGAGCGGTGCAGAGAGCCAGCCCGCTCTGATGGAGTCAGTCAGCTGACAGGTGGCCGCTCAGCCGGCTCCTGGGTCGACCTCAGAGAGACGGCTTCTGATAGGATGGAGCCATGCTTTCATGTTGTTTCCTCCAAACCCTGAGCCCACCATCTGAACGTGGAGCAGAACCCAGACCCACCAGACCAGGAGACGGTTTTCAGTCTTCTTTGGTCCAGTTCTGGTGAGCCCATGTGGATTGTAGCCTCAGCTTCCTGGTCTTGGCTGATAGGAGGGTCACTCCTTTGACCTTTGACCTCTGACCTCTGGCACCAACAAGGCTCTTGGTCCCAGAGACCTGCTACTCTCTGGATATTTGCTCTGTAAACCCTTGAGGTGGTTGTGGGTTGAAATCCCAGTAGATCAGCAGATTGTGAAACCCTCAGAGATGCTGCCGTGTGATTGGCTGATTGGGTGTTTGCCTTAACGAGCAGCTGAACAGGTGTTCCTGATGAAGAGGCAGGTGGGTGGGTTTGTTTGGGTCTTTCTTCCTGAAGGGTTGGTAATCATGAAGTCATCTGAGGAATGTGTAACAGCCCTGCTCTGTTTCCCGCCTGTTTCCCGTCTGTTTGTGCTGAATTATTGAAACGCTCTTAAATTAGCCGTTGTCTGCGCCGGGCGTCAGGCTGCGGTCTGATTCTCAGACTCTCTGCTCCCTGAGGTCACAGCAGCTGTTGAGATTCTCCTCGCTGATAAAAACAGCATCATTATTTCATGGAAGTTTTCTCAGCGTGTGACCTGAAAACAGGATTCATGGAGAACATATCATATCACCGAGCCGACCCTGGCTGAGGCTGAGGCTGAGGCTGAGGCTGAGGCTGAGGCTGAGGCAGGGTTCAGGCTGAGGCTGAGTTCACTTCAGGGAAACAGAGATGGAGTGATGCAGGGAGGGGCAGACGGTAAAGCTTCAGACTACAGCTTCCCGTCCCTCTGATGATGATGATGATGATGATGATGATTGTGATGATGGTGATGATGAAACCTGCTGTAACACCCCGTGTCAGCCGTGTCTCTCCGGGTCAGTCTGCCTGCTGCGGCTCACAGACGTCTGAACCGACCATCCCTCTGAAGACGCGCTCTGTGCTGTTTTGGCGGCGTGTTGGCGGGAGCTGCAGTCAGCTGATCCAGTCCTCTGAGCTGCACTGACCCAGATAACTGAGCTCTCACTGCCTCTGCTCTCTGACTACATATCCCATCATGCTCTGGGGCAGCTGTGTATCACAGACTCAGCTCAGATTACTGCTGATTAAAGCTGAATGGATCATCGTAACACTTCTGGACGGTCGGAGCTGTTTTTTTTTTTTCAGTTATCTTTTTATTTATGTATTTTCACAGCTGGTTTTTAATTATTATTACCACATATTAATCTGAACTTGCTCTGGGAAAGCAGCTCTGTTTTATTAACAGCTGCAAAAACTGAAATCAAAACAAGTGTTTTTGTCTTATTTTAAGTAAAAATAGTCTAATTATATTCAATCTGAGCCACGTTCACCTGATTAGTTCAGGAAAATGTCTGATTTCAAGTTGTTTAAAGACTAAATGAGGTCTGAATTGTTGTAACAAGTAAAAAAATACCGATTGAAGAAGAAAAAATTGCTCAAAAATTAGCTTGAAACTAGAAAAATGACTTAATACAAGTTACTTTTCTCTCTCTTTAAGTCTAATAAAACATTTTTCTGCTGAAAATAAAACAAAAACACTTGATAAGATTTAGTTTTTTTCCAGTGTGACTGATTTAAGGTATTAAAAAACAGAAAAGACGCTGGTATTTCTTATACAGCATGGAAAAATCGGAAAATGAGCTCAGAAAAATTTACTTTTAAAGTTTCTTGAAATGAATCTTCAGTCTTTTCCTCTTTACGAGCAGCTACAGAGCGGTTTTTTTCTCATAACATCTTGAAATGAGACATTTCCCTGCTCCTGTCAGCTGACTGTGGCTCATATTGAGTCAAAGCTCTGATAAAATGAGACAAACAGCGGCTGATCTCAGTTTCTGCTGAGTTCACTTTCATCACCGTCAAACAGGAAACTTCAGATATTTCCATCACTTCAGTGAAACCTCTGAGTCATAGTTTGCTGAAATCTCTCCTTCCTCTGAAACAATGATCAGTTTAATCAGCTCATTAACGTTAAAGAGACGCAGCGAGTGAACAGATAACTGTGGTCAGGAGTTATCTTCCTCAGAAGATGTTTGGGAAGGATTAAAAAGTTTATGTAGAGTTCATGAAGCTGCTCAGTTTTCCTTAAATCAGACCTGAACACAGGCTGAAGTTTGATTTTTCAGTGTAAAGCTGAAACTGTTTGATGTTGAGACTCGATGGCTCGTTTTATACAGAAAACTCGTCACCACTGAAAACCTGTCGACAAAACATCCCGTGGTGTTAAAGAAGTTTCCCTCTCTGAGATAGAAAGATGATCTGGAGAATGTAAACTGATAAATTAACACGTTTTTCCCTTTTTCTGTAGCCTCTTAGCTCCTCCTGCTGAAGTCAGTGAATATTAATCACTTTAATTAAAAACAAGCTGCGTCTGTCAGCTCGTAGTTTGTCCTTAGAGAACTCACAGATGATGATTTTATTCCTGCTGTTCGTTGTTCAGGCTGAGTGCTGAGGGTTAAAGTTCTGCAGGAGTTTTGGTTTCTTTTAGGTAAACTCAATATTTAAACTGGCTCCTCCTCCTTGGCTCAGTGCCAGCTGCAGCCCACACCTACATCTCCGAACATGACTATGTGAACACACTGACTAGCCCAGAAACCACCTGTAGCATCATGTTTCTATGTGGGAGAGACTAGAGAGCTGTGCACCTGACTTAGCATGTTAGCACAAGCTAATCACAGGTATCTGACACATACCTGGTTAGCTTAAAGCTAACTCACATCGCTCTTTGTCCTGTGTTGCTCTCCAAGCTCCTGAAAGTGAGTGAAAATGGAGCTAAGCTTCACCCTCATTTAGGAAAAAGTTTCATCTGTTTGGAGTTTTGTTTCACTTTGGTTGTTTTTCTTTCTCCATGCTACATCTGCTAACGTAGCTTCTCTGATTAGCTTCATCCACTGGCTTATCAAGCAAAGTCACCTGTGCACTGGGTGCGCTGTGATTGGCTGATGTAACCACGCTTACTCTCCACCCAGAAACGTCCTGATAAAACTAAAACATCACCATCCAGGCAGAGGAGGGGTTTGAGGCAGACACTGACACTGACACACATGTGTAGAGGCTCAGAGGAGACGATGGAGCAGGGTTTGTGTTATCATGTCTCCTAAGAGTTGCTCATAATGGTCAAGTGGTGTATTTCCTGGATGTTTGTGTCTTTATTGGAGAGGACTCAGAGGACTCAGAGGACTCAGAGGACTCAGTGGACTCAGAGGACTCAGAGGACTCAGAGGACTCAGAGGACAGAGCAGTCTGAACACCAGGTCTGATCTGGGCCTGTATCTGTGTTTGGAGCCAGTGGAACATGTGAAGCTGTGTCTCAGTGGGCTGTCCTGATGTCTGACGGTGTGAAGGAGTTTTATCTTTCTGAGACGATCATATGAAATTTCAAAGAGGTAAACTAACGTGAACTTCTGTCTGTCTCTGTGTGTGTTTCAGGCGCTCTCCCAGAGAGACCCTCCCCACAGGAACTTCTTCTTCTTCGACGGTCGTAAAGGAAACGGCATGGTCGACTTCTTCGGACCAAAATGAACCAGTGTCCCACTTTAAAGCAAACGTTTTGCTCTGTCTGATTATTTATACCAGTCGTTGTTCCACAAATCAAAAGATGAATCTGTTTCACTTCCAGCTTCAGACTCTGATTCACTGTTTTTTTTTTTACATTTGCTAATAAAACATGAAGAAAAGTTTCTGACACGTCTCTGGATTTATTTACAGCTCCCTGTCTGCGTGATATCGAATCAGACTTTATAACCAACAAACAACAGCTCAGGCTGCAGAAACTGAAATATTATCAAGTGTTTTTATCTTTTTTCTTCTTATTCTAGTTTCAGGCTAATTTTCTCTTCTTCCATTAACTGATTTTTTTGTTACTTGTTACAGAAATTCACAGAAACTGTGAAGTTTGCTCGTGAAGGACGCTGAGGAAATGTTGAGTAATCAGATCGAGCTGTGACAGAAATCAGTGAGTGTGAGAGCTGAAGGGAAAATCAGCTGATGCTGCAGCACAGAGTGTGTGTGTGTGTGTGTGTGTGTGTGTGTGTGTGTGTGTGTGTGACTGTACTTGGTAAAGACCTGGGCTCCTCAGACCAAACATGGCCGTGCTGTGTCTGGGTGTGGGGGCTGCTTGTTGAGACGATCCTGAGGACGGACGTGAAACGTTTCCTTTCTTTCCCCAATAAGGCAACAACAAAAATAAACAAAAACAGCGTTCAGAGCAGCTCGGGGGGAAACCAGCTCCACGCCTGACTCAGCCCCTGGGCGTGGCGGCTGGTTGAACCTGTGCAACCTGAGCTGCAGAGCCGTGTTTAACCATAGAAGGAAAGAAAAGTGACACTTGCTGTGATGCCGTTAACTTCTGCAGGAGCTGAGAGCTGCGTGCCTGCTGCACGGTCACAGCCGGCGTGGAGGCAGAGCAGGGTCACCCAAAGGTCAGAGCGCTCAGGTGTAAATACCTGCAGACGCTTTATTTAATCAGTGCAGGTTTTCTTCACTTTGCATCAACATTTTCTCTCTTAGTGTAGTTTTTTTTTTATCCACCACCAGTCTGCCTGTTGATGACTCCAGCTCCACACACACCATGAGAAGCAACAGTGGAGGAGGCTGCATCCTCTTCACACGCACTTCATGGTGTTTAAAAACTCAGACGCTCAACAATCACTTCTACATTTAAAGCTCCGAGCAGCAGACGCTTTCATCATCATCACGCCGTCCTGAAAACGCTGAGAGCTTTCCTCCTGAGCCCACACGGAGCACGCCGTGGACTGGACGTGAACCGTGTGAGTCTGGAAGTGTCTGAGCGCTGAGTGAGCTCGTTCACAGCGATATGAGAAAGACTTCAGATCCATGTGTTTGGTCGGTTTGTGGAGACAAAAACAGAAAAATGGAGATTCAGAGATTTTACTGACAGGAGAGAAAGACGACCTCAGCGTCCTCACCTGACCTTCATCACTCACACATGACGTCTTCATCAACAGATTTACTCCTTGGTTCATGCTTCAGCTGCTGCAGAGAGAGAGAGAGTGTGTGTGTGTGTGTGTGTTTCTTCAGTTCAGATGTAGACGAGTCTGTTCACACACCAGGTTCATCCTGAGTTCAGAGACAGAAAGAGAGGACGGGAAAAACACCATCACTGCAGACACCACAGCCAGCTACCTACACTGTGTGTGTGTGTGAGTGTGTGTGTGTGTGTGTGTGTGTGTGTGTGTGTGTGTGTGTGTGTGTGTGTGTGTGTGTGTGTGTGTGTGTGTGTGTGTGTGTGTGTGTGTGTGTGTGTGTGTGTGTGTGTGTGTGTGTGTGTTATAAGATGAATGAGAGGAGCTGCTGCTCTTTTTTCAGGGATTAACAAAGAGATTAATTACAGAACGTCCTCTGAGCTCGTCCTGCGTCTTTAATTAAACTTAAACCTTATCTACACACACACACACACACACACACACACACACACACACACACACACACACACACACACTCTTAAAGCTGACTGATGGGGTTAAACCTCAGCCTGCCCCCCGCTGTGTGGTCACTCTCTGTTTCCCCTCCTCTCAGCGGCACCGACCAAGTGTCTGCAGCGTCAGCCAATCACATGCCTGATTTATCTCCAGGAGCTCTGTGATTGGCTGATCCTGCTGAGGAGTTTAACTAAGGATATCTGGTCCCAATGCTGCCTGTTGACTCAGTAACAGACCAGATCTGTGTGTGTGTGTGTGTGTGTGTGTGTGTGTGTGTGTGTGTGTGTGTGTGTGTGTGTGTGTGTGTGTGTGTGTCATTATATAAGAGTAAGCAGGACTTGGATCTCAGTCGTTTTCATGAAGCAGGAGAACCTCTCTGTCCTTTACCTGTGAGGCTGTGATCAGCTGATAGCTGCTGCTCTGAGGATGAATAATAATAATAATAATAATAATAATAATAATAATAATAAGTTGTTGATAACTGATAATCAGCTCAGCTTCCCCTAAAATGTCCCTTAAAAAAGTGATGATATGTTCTGCTGTGTGAACATTTCATTGATAAAATCTGAGCTAGAATTCCTTCATCTTTTGTTCAGAATCAGCTCCTATCACAGGTAACTGGCTCCACCTCCTTCTCATTCATCCCCGCAGCGTCTCAGCGCTTTAACACAGTCGGACGCTGAGCGTCTTCTGACTTCAGCGGGGAAGCGTAGAGTGGGTTGTTCCACTGTGGAAACTGGACGGTCATTGGATAAACGCTGGGCTTTGTCCCGCCCATCGGACGCTCAGCGTCTCTGGGGGTCTATGAGGCAGTGGGCTGGCCTGGACGCTGGGCTTCTGCATGATGATTGGATGATCTGTCTGAGACCGAATCCCTTTGTGATTGACAGTGAAATGAGCCAGTCAGAGATCTTGAAGTATAACCCTCCACCAGAGCATCTTCTCAGTTTAACAGTCAGTTGTTCTGGACTGATCCAGAGGTTTTATCGATCCCCAGAGAGTTTACCTTTCTTAAAAACGACGAGCGTTGTGTTTAAAGATTCTCTCTCTTTTCACCAATAAGCAGCTCCAGCTCCAGCTGAGGAGCTTCTCCACCTGTCACTCACACTTACAGCCTGTCGTAGTCTCACCTAGCAGCTCCAGCTGATAACAAGCTGACACAGAGGGAAGAAACTACGTTTAAATAGATAAACTAATTTATGATGTAGGGCGGAAAAAATGAGCTTCCCTTCCTGGACTGACCAGGAGCCGCTGGAAGGAACATTTCCAGAAGGAGAAATAAAAAGTCGACTTTTGCATTTTGGGATTCTTGCTTCTGTAAATCTCAAAATTTAAAGTTTCATTCCCCATGAATAATGAGATATTAGTTGGTTTAAATATAAAGTTTCAGTTGGTCAGAGAACTCACAAATCTGCAGACAGCTGGAGCTGAAACTTTGTCTTTACTAAACTTTTCTGTTTTCCCAGAATCAGAGTGAACGATGGCGCTGACGTCACACGTTTACCTGTGAAGGTGGATCAGCTGGAGCTGGAACAGCTCTCTGAAAGCAACAAGACCTGGTCCTCACCCTGACCCTGACCTCTGGTCCTGACCTCAGACCTTTAGTCCTGGATGTTACATGAGGCTTTGACCTGGGGTGGACTCTCCAGATCCTGGTATGGCTGACACACACACACAGTGTCCTGGAGATGAAGACTAATCCTGTGAAGATAGCATGCTAACAGGACATTCTTCAGATTATTCAGATTATTCACTAACTACATCAGATTAATGAATTATGTGTGCTGGGGAAGCTGAGGGGACGGGTTCTGGGGACGTTCTGTGTTCAGCCCGAGACACGACCTGATCTGGGTCAGGTCCTCTGAGCCGTGTCAGGGTCAACACCAGGGTCACTTCAGGTCGTCACCAGGGTCACTCCAGGTCATCACCAGGGTCACTCCAGGTCATCACCAGAGTCACTCCAGGTCATCACCAGGGTCACTCCAGGTCATCACCAGGGTCACTTCAGGTCGTCCTCACACGCCATAACACGTCCTGGACTGTCCCCATCCAGACCGTGAACCAGACCGTCCACCGTCACTGTAAACACGCCTAGAGCATGTGTGTAAGTGTATTAGTGTGTGTCAGGGTTGTGTGTTATTGTGTGTGTGTGTGTGTGTGTGTGTGTGTGTGTGTGTGTGTGTGTGTGTGTCTGTCTGTGTGTGTGTGTCTGTCTGTGTGTGTGTGTGTGTGTGTGTGTGTGTGTGTGTGTGTGTGTCCAGCCTGTCACGCATGTCCAGAGCTGCTGGTTTAACACCCCTAACACACACACACACACACACACACACACACACACACACACACACACACACACACACACAGTTAGATAAACAACAGGCTCCAACATGTGTAAACATCTGCTCCAAAACAAACAGCTGTTCTGGTCTGTCCTGGTCTGTCCTGGTCTGTTCTGGTCTGTTCTGGTCTGTTCTGGTCTGTTCTGGTCTGTCCTGGTCTGTCCTGGTCTGTTCTGGTCTGTTCTGGTCTGTTCTGGTCTGTCCTGGTCTGTCCTGGTCTGTTCTGGTCTGTTCTGGTCTGTCCTGGTCTGTCCTGGTCTGTTCTGGTCTGTCCTGGTCTGTTCTGGTCTGTCCTGGTCTGTCCCTGTCCCCCTGTGGGCTGTAAACAGACCCTGATGACTCATCCTTGGATGGGGGTGTTATCAAACCAGACTCTCCTTCACCTGGAGTGCTCCTCCTCCTCCTCCTCCTCCTCCTCCTCCTCTGATCCTCTAACTCTGAACTCTAAATCACTAAATCAGCAACGGCTTCGTCCTCCTTCAGACCTGGATCAGGTTTACCCACAAACCAGGAGGTTTCCTGGACTCCTCAGGTCCGTGAGGATCATATCAAAGGTCCTGGACTTTATCAGAGATCTTTAAACGGTCTCACTTTGCAATATTTGCTCCTTCAAAATCCATGATTTAACCTGAGATTATCAGCCCCAGATTAATGACTTTAAATGATGAATCCCAGGATCAATGATCAATGATCACTGATCAACTACGGCACAGACTAAACACTAACGTGGTTCAGTTTGTCCTGATGGTGGAGCTGGAGACAGGGAAAGCACAGAAGTGAAGGAAACTAAACAGGAGGGAGACAGAGAATGAGCTAAACACAAGCTAAAGGCTAAATCATGACTTTAAACACAAGCTAAAGGCTAAAACACAAGCTAAAGGCTAAATCATGACTTTAAACACAAGCTAAAGGCTAAAACACAAGCTAAAGGCTAAAACATGAGCTAAAGGCTATGACATGAGCTAAAGGCTAAAACATGAGCTACAACTAAAGGCTAAAACACAAGTTAAAACATGAGCTAACGGCTAAAACATGAGCTACATCTAAAGGCTAAATCATGACTTTAAACACAAGCTAAAGGCTAAAACATGACTTAAAACACAAGCTAAAGGCTAAAACACAAGCTAAAGGCTAAAACATGAGCTAAAGGCTAAAACATGAGCTTAAGGCTAAAACATGAGCTTAAGGCTATGACATGAGCTAAAGGCTAAAACATGAGCTACAACTAAAGGCTAAAACACAAGTTAAAACATGAGCTAAAGGCTAAAACATGAGCTAAAGGCTAAAACATGAGCTACAACTAAAGGCTAAAACACAAGTTAAAACACAAGCTAAAGGCTAAAACATGAGCCAAAGATAAAACTGAAGACTTGAACACAGTGACGTGTGAATTCACACAAAGCAGATTTTGTGGAACAGGAAGTTGTTCAGGGAAACCAAAACTTAAACCCTACAACAGCCAGTACTTTAAGATTCAAACAAACCATTTCCAAACCAGATGTTTTTTATTTTGACTACAACAACAAATGGACAAAACGAGCAGAGCCAGACCAGGAGCCAGACCAGGAGCCAGACCAGGAGCCAACAGGTCTGAGGTTTTACAGCCCAACATGGACCAGGAGAGGATCATCATCACTTGTGTCGTTCAAAAATGAATATGAACTTTTTTTTTTTTTTCATTTTTCAAGGATGATCCTGCATCTGTTTTTGATATCTTAACAACGGACAATAATCCTTTTAATGCCAAGGAGACATGTTGTCAGAGGTAAAAAAACATTTTAACTGAAAGTCAGACAGAAAACAGGCGATCAGTGAGTTAATTCTCCTCATCTTTATTGTATAAAAACAAACCGTACAAAATTCATGTAAAAGTTTACAATAGAAAAAGTTGAAAACAGCAAAAACACGCTGCATGTGATGACACAGAGCCCTGAACAGGAAGTGAGCGTCTGCACATGCTCAGTGATCACCTACAGGTTGAATAATTTAAGTACTTACAGGTGAGTCAGACGTCACAGGTTTCTCAGACTGTCTACGTGTGATCGTCCAATCAGAGCCAAGTTCAGCCTGAAATTAAGATTTTTCTTCTTCTTCTTTGGAAATGATTGGTACCGTTTCTGTTTCTGTTTCTGTTTCTGTGTCTGTGTCTGTGTCTGTCAGGCTGAACAAAATCTCTGAGAGTGGCTGGGAGTTTGTGACGCTTAATTTTTTATATCTGTTTTGTGCTTTTGAGGGAGAGTTTCTGATTCTCAGGGTCACAGTTGATACATCACTTTCAGTCACTGAGTTTAACAGTTTGACCGCAGGAAAAACGTCTTAATGTCAGATTATTTTCATTCACTGACTGAATCTTCAGCTAAGAGCTGCTTTGAAATGATGGAGGCTGAAATGAAGCAGGCCGATGAGATGCTCGTACTCACTGTCATTACAGGCTTTGAACAGTAGGTGGCGCTATCTTTAAAAACAGAACTATGAATTGTTTTATTTAACATATTCAGAGATCAGGAAACGTCTTTCATCGATCGTGAACCAAACCTGTGAGGAGGTGAAGATCTGAACGGTGATGTACCAGCTCTGAGGAGAAACCTCTTTTTATTCAATCTCAGTTTTTTAACATTTAAACCTAAAATCAGCTCCATCCATGGCTGGGTCAGGAATGTACGGAAACAATAAATTAGACAAAGCAAAGAGAAGCTACAGAGAAGCTACCATCCAAATAAATTAGACTCTTAATGAGCAATTAAAACATTTTCTCAAGAACCAGGTTAAAAAGATCTGACAACCAAAGGGCTCGTTTCACAAACATCCTCAGATTCTCTGAACAATCACAGAGATCCAGATTATTCTCTTCAACTCAAATCATCTCAAATCCACTGGATTCAAATCAGGCTCAGAAACACACAGAGAGCGCCCCAACCAGCGCTGTGACATCACAAACCAGCGCTGTGACATCACAAACCAGCACTGTGACATCACAAACCAGCGCTGTGACATCACAAACCAGCACTGTGACATCACGCTGTGACATCACGCTGTGACATCACGCTGTGACATCACGCTGTGACCTGTGACGGGTCGTCTCCATTCCTCCGTCAAACCACGTCGTCAGAAATCATATTTACAACAAACCAAAGTATAAACACTGAACGCCGCGCCGGCTCCCAACACGACCGACGAGAGGATCCTTCCCACAGGATGCTAACAAAGCACTTAAGGAGCGTGTGTGTGTGTGTGTGTGTGTGTGTGTGTGTGTGTGTGTGTGTGTGTGTGTGTGTGTGTGTGTGTGTGTGTGTGTGTGTATCTATCTCTGAAGGTGTGTGTGCAGCTGATTGTCCCGGTCTCGGAGCAGAAAGGCACGCGCTGCGATGAGATGAAGCTTTCTGGGAGAGGTCGATTCTGTGCTTCGCTCCTCAGTGGATAAAACCCGACTTTTCCCTGACACGCTCAAAAACCAGCGTCCAGCTTCACAGTGTGACCATGTGTGTGTGGGGGGCGCAGGGAGCAAAGAAAGACACACACACACACACACACACACACACACACACACACACACACACATCAGACCAGAGCCAAACCACGACTGTCACCGGCGTCCAAATCAGCCAATCAGACGCTGGCAGGACAGGAAGTTTGCTCCAAAGAGGAAAGAAGAAAAACATGAAGAAGACAGAAAAATGAGAGGAAACACACACACACACACACACACACACACACACACACACACACACAGTAAAGCCACGCCCCCGACACATCAAAGAAAACAGAGACAGATTTTACAGAATATACAGAGAGTCAGTCGGGCTCAGTCCGATCCAGCAGACTGAGCGACACAGAGTCCAGTTTCCACAGGTAGCACCCTGATCCAGCAGACAGGTGACCCCCCAGACCCCGAGCTGCTGGTCTCCTCCTCCAGATTCTGTCTTCAAGTAAACGTCTGAGTCCAGGACATGAGAATCCTCTGAGTCTGACGGGTCCTGAAGGGAGCGCCGCTGACGGCTGGTCTACGTGAGTCTGTACAGAGTGCTGAGGGACTGTGTGATGAAGGTCAGGAGTCCTCTGAAGGTGTCTCCCCAGTCCTGCCAGTGGAGGACGCCGTGCTGGAAGAGGAAGAGAGGGGGGAGAGGCGTTAGAGGAAGACTGACAAAGGCTTAAACTGCAGTTCCTCAAATGACCACTGGAGGTCTGCTCCAAAGAGAGTGAATTCCTTTAGATGCTCAGGTTCAAACATCAGAAATAAAACGGATGAAACATTTTCTGTCATTCGCTTCGTACGACTTCAAAAAATTTCAGATTTTTTTTTAATCTATTAGATTTATTATTATTCAAATAATAATATTTTTCTATTTATTATTTTTTTTTTAATTTAAACATGATTATTTATTTATTTATTATTTTTTTTATAATTTTAATATTATTGTTTTTTATTCATAATTTTTTTATAATTTAAATAGGATTTTTTGATTTATTATTATTATTTTTTTATAATTTTAATTTTATTGTTTTGTATTCATTTTTTCATTTAATATAATATTGTCTTTTGATTGATTGATTTTTTATAATTTAAATAGTATTGTTTTTTTTATTTATTAAATTTTTCATTTTACAAATATTCTTGTTTATTATTATTTTTTTCAGTTTTTCAGTTTTCAATTTTTTTTTGAAATTTTGCATATTTTTCACATTCCAATTTCATTGATTTTTTTTTTTTTTTTCCGCAATTTTCCTTTTTTTCTGTCTGCATGTGTTTAAGCCCTTGAGGTCTGGGATGACAGTGCCCTCTCGGCTGATTCAGATCAGTGAGTCCGTCCTCTCGGGGTGCGTTCCCTTTCTTTAACAGAGTCACTTTGTCTCAGAGAACTTGAACTCTGAAAAAGCCGAAATGCAAAACCTGAGGTTTCTAAATGCCAGAGCAGAGGGGGAGGTCACGAGTAGAGCCTGATTAAACATGTTAATTATTCTGTTTCTGACCTTTTCGAGGAGAGCCCACATGATTAAAATGTGCATTTATTGACAGACTGACCCACAAACAGACTTGATCACATGACCAGGAGCCCAGTCAGAGCTGGTGCTGTCAGCGCCATGAGGAACACGGCGCTGGTTTTTATCCAACAGGTCTTTGATGATCAGGGTCTGGGTCATGTGACCTCAGTTTATCAGACGCTGACACCACGCAGCGCCACAGACAGGACAGGCTCAGACTGCACGACAGGGTAAACAAGTGTGTGTGTGTGTGTGTGTGTGTGTGTGTGTGTGTGTGTGTGTGTGTGTGTGTGTGTGTGTGTGTGTGTGTGTGTGTGTGTGTGTGTGAGCCGCCTGAGCCTCGTTTCATTCACTGTTTGTTCAGAAAGACTCTGACTGATTTCTGCCCCGCTGAGCTGTAAACAACAACACACACATTTCCCCTCCAGAATAAAGTCTGTCTGTGTTTCCCTCACACACACACACACACACACACACACACACACACACACACACACACACACACACAGCTGACAGGCAGACAGGGAAGGAGACAGTTCAGTTCAGTGAGGGCAGCAACCTCTGAAACCTGCTACACACGTCTGAAAACAGACTGTTACACCCTCATAGAGAGAGTGTGTGTGTGTGTGTGTGTGTGTGTGTGTGTGTGTGTGTGTGTGTGTGTGTGTGTGTGAGAGTACAATCCATGTCTGAGTCAGAGCTGAGAGTGGGTGACGTCATCTTTGTTTGTGTGCATAAGGTGGGAGGGAGGAGAGAGCAAAGGGGAGGCGTGTGTGTGTGTGTGTGTGTGTGTGTGTGTGTGTGTGTGTGTGTGTGTGTGTGTGTGTGTGTGTGTGTGTGTGTGTGTGTGCAGTGGGGGGGCAGGGAGCTGCTGCCAGCTCCTCACGCGATGCAGCGATGTGGTGATGGAGGGAGGGGCCAGACAGAGACATGAGGAGACGAGGACAGAGGAAATAAGGAGCAGTGTGAATAAATCAGGTCGTCTGTGTGTGTTTACAGATTATTCTGATTTTCAGATTAAAGAGTCGGCGCTGTCACAGGAAACACTCTGCTCTGATAGAGTCAGACATTAAACCTGGTTAGAGGGAAACACTGAGGGAGGAAAGTGACGAGAGGAAGAAGAAGAAGAAGTTAGGAAAGTGAATCAGGGAGAGGAAAAGAGTCACAGCATTGATTCACACACACACACACACACACACACACACACACACACACACAGTGGGTCAGACTGTCAAAAATTGACAAAAACATTTATAAAATTAAAGAATAATTTCACTAGCAGCCAATCAATCAGCTTTAAACCAACATCTTAGCCCCGCCCCCTCTTACCGCTCTGCGTAGGACCGTGGCGTTGTACTCGTCCCCGATCGTCCTCAGCTGGTGAGCCACTCTCCTCACCATCAGCTCCTGCGCCTCCTCCTCCTCCTGCTGCTCCCTGTCGTCCATCAAACGCTGCTCGTTCTGGGGCAGCAGGTCGGGCAGAGGTCCCAGCCGCCAGGAGGCGTCCACCTGCTCCTCGCCGTCCAAGTCTGCGGGAACAGGAGACAGCAGATTCAGAGACAAGAGGAAAAAAGATCATCCAGGTTCCTCTCTGACTCCTGGTCCTCTGACCTCCTCTGACCTCCTCTGACCTCCTCTCTGTGGAGGAGGAGCGTTACCAGGAGCCTCTCTGAAGCTTCATGCTACACATGCTAACACACAGCCTGCAGTTTCTGAGTCCAGAGCTCAGAAACTGCAGCGAGGGTTGAGCTGAGTCGAGGTCAGAGGTCAAACTGAGTCCACAGGTTACTGAGGCTGAAGTCTGCAGGATCCAAACTGAGAAACACGGACTGTGTAACGGGTTTTATATCCCCCGTCAGAGAGGCGTTTTTAAGACAACCCTTCCTCTGTTAGCCGGTCGCTAACTGGCTGTTTCTAAAAGTATCTGTGTTTGATGTCTAAGGGTCAGCCCTCATGGTGTCCCCACCGTCAGCTCTGAGCTCTGAGCGACGACACAAACACAGAGTTCAGACCTTCACACGCTGAGTCAGCACGCCACAAACCAGGAGTTCCTCAAAGACGGCGAACAAGGAGGAAGTGATATGAGGCATTCCCAGGTCACTGCTGACCAAACATTTCTCGCTGATAGCTGCTCCTGCTAACCACAGCTCTGAGTTATCTCTGAACCTCCACCATTCACCGTCAGGACATCAGTAAAGTCCCTGTGAGGAGTTTCTACATCCTGATCCACACGTTAACATGAGATTATCAGTTAGCTAAAGGTTTAAACACGAGCTAAATGCTTAAACCCAGGCTAATCTGTTTCCGTTAGCTTACCCCAGGTTACGTTAGCTCTGCTTGGTGAGGTTGGAGTTGGTAGATGAGCTCTGGTAGGACAGAACCAGGATTCACTAACGTTACACGTTACAGACACGTCTCAGAGCACCGGGCTGTGAGGAGAGAGAAATATAGCAGCTGCTAAGCTACGCTACAAACTGACAAAGTTAGCTTGTTGAACAAAGAAAAGTAGAGCTAAATAGAAGATCTGATCTTTATTCATTTCCAAAACAAACACACACCTTGTTTAGAGTCACGTCTTCACTACAGTGTGTGTGAAACTCCAGGCCAAAAGGTGGCGCTGTAGTCAACTTCAACCAAGGTTATAACAGTTAACTAAAACGAAAACTAAAACTTAAAAAAACTTTGCAGTGAACTCAAACTGAACAATGATGGTGAACAGCACCATCACAGCGACGTACTGGGACGTTCTTGTTTCCTGCACTGACTGGCTGTGCTCTGTGCTGAGACCAAACGTAGAGGAGCAACGAATCAGAGCATCTGTGATAGTTTAATTTAACCTGAGTCTGACTTTAATGTTACAGAGTCCAAGTTTCTCATTATTAAAGCTCATATTATATTTATTTAATATAATTTATGTTTATATTTTTTTAATTAAGTTTATATTATTTTCTTGTGTGTAAGGCAGCAGCCAACAGTTCAGTATCAGCATTAACTGAACAGTGAGCTCTATGTTGAACTGGAAAATAAACAGTATGAGAAAATATTTACTCTGACCTTTTTGAATCCTGCACCTGGTTAATAAGGTATGAAAAACTAAAAATAAACTAAAACTAAATTTGAACTAAAATAAAACTAAAATAATACTAAAATAAAACTTAAATAAAAGTAAAATAATACTAAAATAAAACTTAAATAACAGTAAAAAAAAATAAAATAAAACTAAAATAAAATAAAACTAAAATAAAACTAAAATAAAACTAAACTAAAATAAAACTAAAATAAAACTAAACTAAAATAAAACTAAAATAAAACTATACTAAAATAAAACTTAAATAAAACTAAAATAAAACTAAATTAAAACTACAATAAAACTAAACTGAAACTAAACTTAAACTAAGCCTTGTTGCAAAAATCAAACCCAAATAAAAACCAGAATGCCTGCTCTAAAACTAATTAATACTAAACTATGATGACATATCTTAAACTATTTTAACCTTGACTTTAACCTGACCCTCCTCACTGCCTCTGTAATATAACAGATCTGTATTTGAACAGAACCAGAACCACAGACAGATACGAGTGACTCGGTGCAGTGATCTCCTGTTTCCTGTCAGACCTCAGTTTGATCTGATTCACAACCTCAGCTTCTTCATTTACTGCCTGTTTTTCTCTCTCTCACACACACACACACACACACACACACACACACACACACACACACACACACACACACACACACACACACACACACACACACACACACACACACACACACACACACACGTCTGAGGATCCTGATGGAGGTTTATTTCTCTCACAAACACAAACACTGAGCTCAGGAGTCTGGTGCAGTGACTTATTTTGCTCCTCATGGAACTTGGAGAATAATCTCTTAATCTGCTTAATAAGTCTGGTATGGAGAGGTGCACTGAGTGTGTGTGTGTGTTTGTTTAGGTATGACGGTCTGTAAACACACACACACACACACACACACACATGGAGGTAGCTCTCCTTTGGTTTCTGCAGAGAGATGAAGACGCCTGAACTCGCTCTGATCGATGAACTAAAGACTGATGAAGGCTGATGAGCTGGAAACCGTGTCAGGCTGATTAAACTTCATTAAAACTTCTTCATTAGCTTCGTTTGATATTCATGTTCCTGGGTTTGGGTGTTTTTAACCCACTCAGCTTTTATTTCTCTGCCTGTGTGTGAAAAGTGTTTGTAACTCTTTCCAAACTGAAGAGGACGACCGTGAACGCCTCAGCGCTCCCTGGATGGAGTGACCTTCCTCTGACGCGCCTCCATCAGTGACCTCCACCTCTTTCTCTGAGCGCCACGGAAACAGGCAGCATCTGCTTCACTGTGAGGATTAAAACTGATCCTCTGACAGGTGACCAGACGGAGAAAGACGAGAGAAAGACGGAGAGATGGAGAGGGGGAAAGAGAGAGCGGGAGGAAAAACAAACCCTGGCCTGTTGCCAAGGTAACTCTCCAGCAGCACTCCTGGAGACGTCTGCGCCTGATTGGCTGACAGGGAAGACAGCTGAGCTGCCATAGGGTGGATGGAAGGAGAGAGGCGGGGCTTGAGGGTAAATCTGTCTTTCTTATAGGCTGAAGGGCTGACGAGGTGACGGAGAGGCTCCCTGACCAGTGACATGAGGAGCAGGAGGGATGGAGGTGGAGGAGAGAGCAGGTGGAGGGTGGAGGCTTTAAAAACCAAAACAAAGTGAGGAAGATGAAGATGAAGAGCAACACAACAACACAACAACCACACTAATAACTGAGGGAGTGAACAAACGACCGACTCATGAACAGATCAATAACCTCACCAAACTCACACTCAGCGACCAACCAATCACATCTCAGCGCTGTTCACTGATTGGTTGATTGATTTGGAGGTGACCAATGAGAAATCAACAGAGTCACTCATCAAATCATGAACATTAAAGGCTGAATATCAGCTCGTGTTTGGACATGAACAGGAAATGAGAGCAGCAGATCATCCTGATGAAGATGTGAACAGGTGAAACACGGCTCAGACACTCACGTCTAACGAGCTAATTAGCTCACAACACCTCTAATTGACTTACATGAATTGCTGAATTGATTAGGAGGATTATCAGTCTGACAGGTCAATTAGCAGGTGAGGGGGGGGCTAACCAGCTGATTGATTTACTGACTGATAAGCTCGATCTACCCCAGCTCACTGCGTCACTGAATGAATGGATTATAATTAACCCAACGAGACGTCTGCAGCTTTAATTAACGGCTCAATCAAAGCTCGACTTTCTGAGCAGCTGATTGGCTCTCTGCCCGAGCTGCTCGCTGCACGAGGAGGAAACACTGCAGGTTTTTTTTTTCCTCCCTCTTCTGCAAACAGAGCGCCGGGACATGTCTGAACATGCCCGAGACGCACAGCTGACCTACAGCTGAGAGGAGGAGCAGGAGGAGGAGGAGGAGGAGGAGGAGGAGGACTGTCTGTTTGCATTGTTACAACTCTGTCACAACACGGCCGCTCTGCTCCACATGTAAACCTGCTCTTCCTGTTTCCTGCTCAGACACAAGTTTCCCTTTTCACGCCGTAAACTTTTCCTCCAGGGCGCCAAAGTTTTGACTCTGACTCAGCTCAGAGAGATGCTGCAACGCCAGATCAAACAAACTGTGGAGTAATGACTGAATCAGTCACAGTCGATTTCAGAGCAACGAAGAAATAAAAACATCAGCAACAGGGTTTCCTTCCTATCAATCCCTCCTATGACCTAAACATCCATCCTTGCGTCCTTCTTTCCTGAGTCCTCAT
Organism: Halichoeres trimaculatus; assembly: GCF_033239565.1. Lineage (NCBI taxonomy): Eukaryota > Metazoa > Chordata > Actinopteri > Labriformes > Labridae > Halichoeres > Halichoeres trimaculatus. The sequence goes on along the minus strand of NW_027437222.1, from coordinate 36,063 downwards.
AAACAAACACTCAGACTTGGATTCCTGTCTGAGGAAGAAACCAGTCTGAGCAGTTTTACGGTTTGACAGCTGTAACACACCTCTTCATCATCATCCTCCTCCACCCCTCCTCCACACACACCACCTCCCTGTCGTGGACACACAGCCTGAGGACACACACGAGCCGTCCTCTCCTGCTAACCCAGGGGTCTGCAACCTGTGGCTCTTTGACTCTTTTGCAGTGGCTCCTTGTAGCTTTAAAAAATATTATTAAAATGAAGAATTTTTATTTTCCTTAACTCTTGACAGGCTGGCCTAATTAACATGCTTGATATTTTGCAAAACATGAGTAAACCAATTAATTGATGAGCTGCGTAATGTGATCTACAAGTTATCAAATTCATTTTTTGTTTTAAAAAATAAGAAAATTTTGCAATTTATATATAAATTTTTTATTAATTTATTTTATTTTTTTTTTTGGGGGGGGGTTGTTTAAATTTCATTATTTTTTATTTTTGCATTTTTTTTCAGAATTAAAATTTCTTTTGAAAATGTTGGCAAGTTTTTACAATTTCAAAATATTTTAAGATTCTTACATTGAGTGATTGTTGTTTAATTCTTGCAAACTTTTGAATTTTCTTTATTTACTTTTTGCTAATTTTTGGAAATTTAAAGTTTTTAGGGAAACTTTGCAAGTTGTTAAATATTATTATTATTATCATTATTATTATCAAATAGTTACATTTCCGAAATTTGGTTACTTCAAAAGTTTTTAAAATTTTTACAAATTTTTGCAAAATTATGAAACTTCAAAATTTCTTGACATTTTTGCAAATTTATTAAAAATTTCACTTATTAGAAAAGCTTCTTGATTGGGTGATTATTTCCTAGATTTTAACTTTGTTTGGAATTTTATAGACTTTATAATCTTTATACTTAAGTTAAAGTAGATTCTGTGGCTCCTGAATGACTTTAATCCAGGTGAGCTGAGGGAAAATGGCTCCTATGAAAGTAAAGGTTGCAGACCTCTGTGCTAACCGCTGCTAACTGCTAACTCTGGTGTGTATCTATGGGTGGAGGTCTGAAAAACAAGCTGTGGTGCTGAGTCCTGTCTGAGGATCCATGAGGACCGTCCTGCAGACCTGGACCTGCTCTGTCCGGACTCGTCCTGGCAGGATGAAGGATCACTGGTTTGCTCTGATCAGTATCTCAGTCTTAGCTCCGCCCACTTCCCCTGTCAGTCTCATCAAACGCAAACTTCAAGCTTCAAATCATCACTCTCACTTTTTAACACGTCTTCATTTTTAAGGACGGGAATAGAAAAGGAAACAGGAAAAAGGAAAAAGGATTAATTTGATCATCCTACCTGATTGCTCTCCTGAGAAGGCACAGGGTGCACAGCCCGTCTCCTCCTTCCGATTGCACGGAGGTGAAGGTGAAGGAGGAGGTGTGGGTGATGGGGATAACGCAGGAAACTGCTGGTGGGTCTGGGGCTCTCCCTGGCCCTCTGGGTGGGGGTAAGGCAGGGGGTAAGGCAGGTAGAGAGCCTGCAGAGGGTGCAAGTGGTGCGGCTGCAAGGCACCGCTCCCCCCAGAGCTGACGCTGGTGGTGGTGGTGGTGAGCAGGCCGGGCCAGCTCTGAAAGGGGCGAGGCAGCTCCATGCGGCACGAGTTTCCTCCTCCTCCAGTTTCTCCAACGTTCTCGATGGTCTCTGCTCGGGCCATCTCTCTAACAGCCTGGAAGAAACACGAGGTCAGAAACACGAGGTCAGAAACATGAGGTCAGAAACACGAGGTCAGAAACATGAGGTCAGAAACACAAAGAAAGATTCATTTATCATCATTTAGCTGTAAACCTCAGATTTTCTCACCACATGGAGGGATTAACACAAAAAATTAGCAGTAACAACAGTTACTAACACTGACACAAACCAACAGAGAAAATAAAAATCTGATCACTAATATCAACTTTCACAGTTAAAAAGTAAGAAAACAGTATTTCGTGAAATCCACTGATCTAATTTTAGCTCCATTGTTTTTATTCCTCCTCCCTCTGTTTGACCCACCGACCTATATTCACCGACCGCCGCCAGGGGGCGTCGGCTGCTCCCCTACAGGAGCACGAGACCCGTGTTTGTAAACAAATCCGTGCCGCGAAGAGCACGAGGAAGAGACGGAGAGGAGAGCGTGCGTAGAACGGGCCACGCGAGCCCGAACACGCGCCGTTCACCACGAGAAGCGGGAAATAATCCACATTATCTCAGATTCAGCGGAAATCAGCGAAAACCATCAGATTAACAGCGATATTTAAACTGTTTGACCACATGAAACACACTTTTTAAAGCGGAGACAGACGATTTCAGAGAGACTGTTACTAAATAATGATGAAAAACACGGAGAGGAGAAATAATTTCATCCTCTCTGGGCGAAAACTCCAGATTTTGACGTGTTTTTCTCGATGTATCAGACTCCTGGAGAAACTTTCTGACAGTCCTGCTCCGTCACACAGACACGACCCACAGCTGCTCCTCCACTGGAGCCAAAACATCTGTTTAACCAGAGTTTTTAGTGAATTAATCTCAGTCTAACTTTGAGCTGACATGTCAGGACATGCCGCAAACAAAATATGTTAAAAAAAAAAAATCTATTTTTTAAATCATATTAGGATATTTTTTTTCTTTTGTGCACCTGCTCCAAAAGTTAAACAGACTCTGTGAAAGTATTTTCTGGAAGAAGCCGCTAACTGACAGGCTGTCCCCTGACTGACAGACAGACGGATGGTCCGGGCTGTCACAGCTGCCTCTGACCGCAGCAACTGAGGAAAAGCTCCGGTGGAGTCAGGGACAAACACCCACTTGTTGTTGAATGTGACGCTCCGTGGTGAGGCTGTCTGCGGCTCAGAAACAGGCGGTAACAGGTGGACATCAGACGGGCTGCAGAGGGCCAGAAGGAGCGGCTAAAGCGACCACCGGCGAAGAACCACAACACGGCGTCAGGGGAGACTCGTTAATCCATTTCAGGTCTCACAGTCCGGATTGTCTCAGAGGAAGTTGGTCATGGCTCTGATCAGGAGTTAACCCATCAAAACATCAGTGTCGGAGCGGGGTGAGCGGATAAAGACGGAGCTGTGGCTCTCTGTGCTCCTCCCTGAAGGTTTGTGCTCGGTCTGAGCCGCGGCTTCTTCTGCCGCTCGGTCACTACGGCTCCGTCAGGCTGGCGGAAGTGACACACACTTCCGGTGGGAGTTTTCAGAGTTGACTTCAAAACAACCGGTAAACATCCTTCAGTAATCGGTCAAACAAATGTCTGATGATGTTACTTTAAAATACGATAAAAACTACCAGAAAAGAAATAAAATTAATTTAAACTTTATTTTAAGTCACCTTTGAAAACATAAGAACTTAAAAGTAATGCTAAGTTAGCTAAAGCTGCAAATTAATACAATTATAACAATAATAATAATAAAAATAAAATAATTATTATTAATAATAACATTAATAATAATAGAATTATTATTTTTAATAATAATAATAATATAAATAATAATAAAAAATAAAAAACAATAATAATAATAACTTTAACATCAACCAGCAAGAAAAAGAAAAAGAAAAAATGGGTTTAGGAGCAGAGAGTAGGACAGCAGGTATAAAAAGACAATATTATAAGTGTTAATAAGATAATATATACACAATTATAATAAAACAATATAAAAGTTATAAAACTGGAAACAATAAAAAAATCAGGTTGATAAAATAAATAAATCAATTATATGAATAAAGTATTTTTTTAACTAAAAGGTAAAGGCAGAAATTGGTTTTCACACAAACTTGCATTTTTAATGACACACCAGGGACTGATAATAATATCATTTTCAAACATGTGAAACATTAAAATTAAAAATAAAGGCTCAGCCCGGACATTTTACTGTCATTCATAGCTTACATTCAGATTCACATTCCCTTATTTTAACCATTCAAGCACAGCACAGTTAAAACAGTGCTGCTTGGTACAGATACATAAAAATAATAATAATAATAAAATACCTGTAACAGGTGCAGAGAGATGTAAATAATATATACATAAATTTGATGAATATCATAGATGCTGTGAGTGGTTTCATGTGTAAACCATGGTAAAATACTACATGACAGCTACAGTATTATGTGTTTGGATGGTGGTTACAAAACTTTAATCTAGGCTGCGCTGCTTTCAGCTTTTATTGAACATTAAGGCCTAACTGGATTTTATAACTATGCATTTTATTTTCTCTCTGTATTTGACATTTGGTTGACTGGATTTTCAGATCATTGTTTTAACTCCAAATCAGTTTATAAAGTCGATTTACCTTCATTTTCTACCTAATGCTGCCTCAGCTAATCTATTTGACGTGCTTTTATTTTGAAATCTCATCGGATTGTTGTTTGCGGTTTGATTTCCGTCACCACGCCTTCTCCTCGACAAGTGCTGACATGCTCCCAAACAGGATGCTGCTGTCTCACCCTCTGACTCTCTGACTGTCTTTCTGTTCCTCCTGTGGTTTGTTTAATGAATGTTTCAGATTTTCAGCAGAAATTAAAGAAAATGAGGATCTTCCTCTTTTTATGCATCAGAAACACAAAGTGATGACTCATCTCCTTAGCAGAAAACCTGGTCCTGGTTTCCCTCTCTGTGGTCCACATGCAGGGTGAGTCCTGTTCAGTCTGTTTTCACCAAAACAAGCCCACCACCCAAACACACCCTGCTCCTTATCTCACCTCTGGACACAGTCGTTTCCTCCTCATGTGACAGCTCCTCCACACAGGAACCAACAAAACACACACACACACACACACACACACACACACACACACACACACACACACAGATACACACACAGATACACACACACACACACAGATACACACACAGATACACACACAGATACACACACAGATACACACACAGATACACACACTCACCCAGCGGGCCTCCCCCTCATTTCCTCCTCACTCTGACACATCTGCAGCAGCTGTGATCCAGCTCAGAGTGATCCAGCTCTGTGTGATCCAGCTCTGAGTGATCCAGCTCAGAGTGATCCAACTCTGTGTGATCCAGCTCAGAGTGATCCAGCATGGATCGGGCTGTCAGAGCGAGCTCTGAGCGTTACAACACGCTAACTGCAGACTGAGTGACAGGACTGTCAGGAGCTTTAATCTCGCTGTCGTTGGTGAGTCACGCTCAGGAAGATCCACCTCTGAGGTCTGAGGCGTGGTCTGAGTCCACAGCACGGTGTGAAGGTCCCTCAGGGTGTGACCTCGGTCCACTGTGGGGGCCTGTCGGATGTTAACCTGAGCCCTGTTTGGATCCAGGGGATGATTCAGTGTAAACTTCCTTTAACGTTGTGATTTATCAGCTGCACATCCTGAGCTCTCAGGGATGAACCGGCTGCAGAGTGGGTGGAAATGGTTTCTACGCTGATGCTAACGTGGATCCTGATCCTCTTCAAACAGTGACTCAGAGTGAACCCTGACTCTGTCCAGCTTATGCTCAAAATTGGCCCTGATGGAGTATGAAGACCTGTGAGAAAAGTTTTAGAGAGGGTTAAAGACACGGTCACAGCAGCGGAGTTTCACACCCTGCTGGTCGTTAATCTGCAGATTAAACCTTTCAGGAAGTGAACAGAGCCACAGCAACCAGTGGGATACTCTCTGTTACCTGCACAGGTGGTGCTGCAGGCTGTCCTACATGATTCATCTGTGCTGGAAACAGTTTTTTAAAAGAGTCTAAAGCATGAAGGATTTGACTTTGTATCCCTGGATGAGGATAAGAAATGAGGAACGAAACGAAGAAATGAGGCTCAGCAGAAAGTCAACAACTCTTCAGCTGATGACTTTAAAAACCCAGAATACAGGATCAGAAAGACTTGAAAACAAATCTGATTAAATCCTGATCCTGATCCTGATTCTGATCCTGTTATAAAACCATCCTGACATATTTCCCCCACAGCGCCCCCTAAAGGAGAACATGTTCCCTGGTCAGAAGCAGAGTTTGTTGATGCTACACAGAAAACTGACCTCTGATCATCTGGATCAGAGACACCTTAGGGACAGGTGAGCTGTGATGTCATCAGTCTGTGACGATGGACCAATGAGGAGGTCTGATCTCACTGAGGGACTGAGGGATCACTCAGACCCCATCAGGTCTGTCCGGTTCCTGTGAGGACCCTCAGACTGCTCCTCTGGGTTTGGAGCGTCAGTAATCCTCAGATTCTGGTGATGGTATAAAACATAATCTGGGATTACAGGTGATTTTAAAGGTGTTATCAGGTTATGATGGGATATGGAGCCAGGAGGACTGACTCGGTGAATGTTTGTGATGGTTTATTTCTCTTCCTCTGACTCTCTGACTCTGTGTTTTGATGTTTTTAGAAACAGCAGCCTAACTGTTCAGGCTTTACGCCCTGCATGGCATTAGCATCCTAAATGACTTTAGCCCCCGCCGCCGTCCTGACCCCCGACCCTCAGATCATTGTGAGCCGCACACACCCTGAGCCGCGGGCTGGAGACAGGGGCGGCCCCGCTCAGCTGGGGGGTCAGGGGCTGTTTAATCGGCTGGAAACGGCAGCTTGTCTCCAGCCCCTTCCCACAGTGCTTTGTTCGTGGGGGGGTGGGGGGGTCTCCTCTCAGGTACATGCCCAGGCGTAGATCCTGAGCTCGCTCTGAGAGCGACGGACAAACGCTGAGCCTGACGTTCAGACAACACCCAGTCTGAGCGAGGAGGCGATGGATGTGGGTCAGGACTGAGAGCTTCATGAGAAACTGAGTCCAGGTCCAGTTTCCTCTGATCCATCCCGACAGTTTTTTTACAACCAGCCACAGCCTCCTCCTGAAAATCAGCCTCAATTTGACTCTTTTCATTTCTGTTGTTGTTCAAACAGTGACAGTAAGTAAAGATCAAAGTTTCAAAGAGACGTTTTTCTCTCATCTTATTTAAAATTTTACTGCTTTAAAGAAAAAAAACATTTTTTCCACACATGGCTTTAATTCCCTTTTCAAAAAGTTAAAATCAGAGTTTAGATAAAGATCCTGATGCTGCTGCTGTTGCAGAAAAAGAGGATTTGCACCTTTAGCTGTTAAAAATGTAAGTTTACTGATTTGTGAAGTTTTGCATGTGATGTCTGAACCAGGGGCGACATTAAGGGTGGGCCCAAGGGTCCCCGGCCCACCCACTTTTCAACAGACCCACCCTAAACTTTACTTTAATTTTTATATATTTCATTTTAAATCAGTTTAAAAAGATAATTGTAAAGTTTTTCACTTCAAGTTTATTGTGTTAACGTGGGTGCTCTTTCTTTGTGAAATGAGACGTGTTTTCTAGGCTTTCGGAAAGAAAATTGTGAAACATTAAGCTTCATGTGAAGAAAATCATTTTGGGAAAGAGTTTTATTTATTTAATTTGACCCTGGTTAATGTCCTTCCTCCTGATTTGTTGCCTCCTGATGTGTAAGAGCGCCACCCTTTGGTTGGTTGTGATTGCAGGTAGATGGGTTATAAACAACTTATATAAAGGTGAAAAAATAAACTAATTCATCTTTAAACCCACACAGAGTATTTAACAACAGTGTTTTGTCAGTTATTTTTTTATTCATTAAATCAACCATCTACAGACTTTTGTGTCTTAAGGCCCCCCAGAACTGAGGCCCTGGCTCCGCCCCTGGTCCAAACACTGATGGTAACATGCAAACATGGCCGTACTGTGCTCAGCGCTTCAGAAGTGACGTGATTATCATAACAACCTCTTAATCCCAGGCTCCGTCCACACAGATTACTGTCAGATTACACTGATATCAGTGTGGAGTCGATCTCCATGACCTTATCTGTGTAAGCTGTTGGGTTTTGGTGCCTTGCTCATGGGTTCCTGCAGCAGGAGAGTAAGCGAAGGCTGAGGGTCACACACACTCAGAGCAGAGAGACCCCATCACCTGCTGAGGCCGAGCCACTGCCGCCGCCATCTGTGCTGATGTCACCAGCAGCTCCAGGTCCAGACGGCGTCATCCTCATGGTTTCCTGCCAGCAGTGTGTGTGTGAGTGTGTGTGTGTGTGTTTGATCATGTGGAGGTCTGTGTTAGGGGCACACACACACACACACACACACACACACGAGGAGTGCAGCCCTGCAGCCACAGAGACGTGTAGCACCAGATCAGGTGAGCACACCTCTCCCTGTGAGCGCGCTCAGTGGGTCGTCTGTGCGTCTGCAGCTCTGATGAGCAGGGAAATAAAATCTGCCACCTTGTGTCTGACTCCTGCTCCTCCTCCTTCCTCCTCCTCCTCCTGCTCCAGTCTGTGCGAACACTCATCAACGCTCACTTCATGGTCCCTGAACTGGTCCTGGTCTCAGGTCTCCTGTAGGAAAACCAGCCGGTCTGGGTCTGATCTGGGTCCAGGAGTGAGTCCATAAACAGATCAAACAAACACGTTTCCAGCCTGAAGAAACAAACAGCTCTGCTTCACGTCGTGTGTTTCTTTCCATCTCTCATGGCTCAGATTTTCTCATCGCTGCAGACGTAGACTTAGACATTTCTCTGTGTGAGGTTCGAGGACGGTCATGGTCCAAACTAATAAAAAATGAAAAAAGTTTGGTTTGATCTCTGCTGTTTCGTTTGTGGTATCAGCTGAAAGTGATGCTGATCTGACTTAATATCAAGATCAATTAAAGGAGGATGAGAGTGGGGATGAAGTTTAGCAGCTTCTTTTCTAACTTTTCAAAATGAAATCTTTGGACAAACTGCGAGGCACCATCAGAGCTGTTGTTGAAATAAATGTAAAAAAAAACTTCCAAACTTCCAAAAAACTTGAAATCTTATCAAATGTTTTGTTTTATTTTTAGTATAAATGTCTTTTCAGACTGAATGTATGGATGAAATGTGTGTATCAGGTCGATGAATCCTTTAAACAAAATCGTTCAGATCAGAGTTTGTGTTTCGTGATTTTGGAGTTTGATGCATGACTCTGATCAGTTTTAGTCTCATTTCATTAAAGTCTCATCACTTCCTGTAAAATCAAGATTTCATTTCAAACTTTTTGTTTCTGCTTCAGGATTAAAGTGAAAGGTCGACATCACCGTCCGTCTGTCAGTCATCGTATCAGAGTCTGACGGCAGGAAGGAGAAACCCTCTGACAGTCAGAGAAAACCCCGTCCTGTGTGTGTGTGTGTGTGTGTGTGTGTGTGTGTGTGTGTGTGTGTGTGTGTGTGTGTGTGTGTGTGTGTGTGTGACTGCTGTAACCAAAACAGACGGCCTCAGTGTGAGTCCACACACTGAAAGCTGAGCCAGTGTTGTGGTTGCTACCCTGACATCATCGGTTTCAGCCTCAGCTCGTCCACAGGCGGACGCCATGACACCCTGACGCCATGACACCCTGACGCCATGACACCCTGACGCCATGACACCCTGACGCCATGACACCCAGCTCCTGGTTTCCTAACTCCCAGAGGATCCTGATGAAAAACCCTGTTAACCAGTCAGCATTTTGCTCAGTGTAAAGGCTCATTTCACTGTTTTTGCAGCCTTCATCAAACCAAAAACTCTCTTTATAGTGATTTTAGTAATTTTATAAAAGTCTGTTTTGATTTCTCTCCTGGTTTTTCCTCTCAGTAGTTTGTGAGTCTGTGTTTTTCCCTGATTAAAACTCAAACTGCACTTTGCAAACAAACCTCCAGACACACTCAGACCCAGACGTAAAGTTTGTTTTTTATCGTATCTCCTGCGTGTTTTGAATCATCGTGTTATTCGAAACCCTAATCTAATCTCAATCTGCGTTAATCTGTCTGTTCTTTGGTTACTTCATTTGTTTATCAGCTCCTCCTGCCTCTTTCTCACCTGCAGCTCCCCCAGCAGCTCCTGCTGTTGGTGTGATAATGATCTGCTAAAGGGACGCCACAGGACACACACACACACACACACACACACACACACACACACACACACACACACAGAGCAGAGGGGGAACCTGGCACAGTCACCTGTGCACAGGTAAAGTGAAGCTGTCTGCAGCTCAGAGCTGACGGACACCTTATCAGGTGTGTGGTGTCAGAGGCTGCTGATTGGCTGATAAAGACGCTTCACGCTGATCGCTACAACCCAGATAAAATGAAAACGGGCCCAGCTGGTTTCCATATGCAAAACAACAGACGACATTTAGTCTGACAGGACTCTCACAGGGTGAAACTGCTTCTCTAATGAGCTGGACGTGTCCTGAATCACCTCCTGATCAACCACAGGAAACACCAGGAGCTGGGAATAAAAACAAAATGATAGAAATGATAAAAATGAGAAATGAATGAGAGAGAAACTGTGTTTTTTTGATGGAGGGTTTTTGAAGATGAGGAGAAGGTGTCGTCTGTAGAGCAACACCATTACCTCATCCATCCCACCTCAAACAGAGCCAGACAGATGGACCTGGAGTGTGTGTGTGTGTGTGTGTGTGTGTGTGTGTGTGTGTGTGTGTGTGTGTGTGTGTGTGTGTGTGTGTGTGTGTGTGTGTGTGTGTGTGTGTGTCTGAAAGACCACCTAATCCCTGTTATGATAAGTCAGATCCACACAGTGTGGAGGAATGTGCCTCGTCTGCTCTCTTGATGAGAAAACGTTGGTCGTTTGGTGAAATCTCTCCTCAGTGAGATCAGTTAGTGTTTAATAATTCAGCAGCAGCTTCAGCAGCTCGAGGTGGGAGAAAACCTGACAAAGAACGGGTCATATGTGGAAAACTTCATGTTGTGATGGTGAAAAAGCCTGAACAGCTCCCTGCAGCGTCTCCTTTCTGCTTCGTGATGAGGGAAATAAAATCGTCTGGTCGTAAACCACGCAGTGTGAGTCCTCCTCAGGACGGTGCTGAGTTTGTTTCTGATGGAGGGATGTTAACACAGATACAGACTGTAACCTGGATCTCCGCTGACATGTTCAGCTGAAGGTCCCCAGTTTACACGGTCACTCTTTAGACTGGAACACCAGGACCTGACAGAGACCCCTTTAGACCGAGCTGGTGCTGGTTCCAGACCAGGTCCTGACTGAGCTCTGGTTCTTTGTGTTTCCAGGTGCTCAAAACTGAAGCTTAGCTAGCTCCAGCTCTTTACTGAGCCAGAGCGAAGCACAGGGTGGGCGGGGCTACAGTGACCATCGATCAGTGGTTAAAAAATATTTATTCTTTAGAAAGGAAAGGTGCTGAGTGAGTTGTCTGTTGTTTAGTTGGTCTTTCTGCATTATGAAAGTTCAGGAGCACAAATCAATGCTCCAATAGATCAGGTCTGTACCTAATCATTTTTTTATTTTATCATTTTATTATTTTATCATTTTATTATTTTATTATTTCATTATTCTATTATTTTGTTATTCCATCATTTTAGGATTTCATTATTTTATTATTATTATTCTATTATTTTATTATTCTATTATTTTATTATCTTATTTTTTCATTATTTTATTATTCTATTATTTTATTGTTTCATTATGTTGTTATTTCATTATTCTATTATCTTTTATTATTTTGTTTTTTCATTGTTTTATTGTTTTATTATTTTATTTTTTTATTTTATTATTTCATTATCTTATTATTTTATTATCTTATCTTATTATTTCATTAATTTATTATTTCTTATTTCATTATTTTATCATTCTATTATTTTATTTTTTCATTATTTTATCAATTTATTATTTTATTATCTTATTTTTTTTTAGCATTTTATTATTTTATTAATTTATTATTTTAGAATAGAATAGAATATACTTTATTGATCCCCCTTGGGGAAATTTTTTGCCACAGCAGCTCACAAAAAAGTGCAGTAATGCAATACAATAAAAATAGAATAATGATAATAGAATATAAGAATAAATATTTGAAGAAATATAACAAATACAAGAGGTGGAAAAGAAGAAAAACAAATATTGCTATTTACATATTTATACAGGAGTGAGGTATATATACAAGATTGGTACAGGAGAATGAAAATGAAAACCACAATTATTATACAATTGTTATACAATATATACAATTTATTATCTTATTTTATTCAACAGACTACACAGCCTCATGCTGTCTGTCTGATTAATCCTATTTACATGACAGGATGTCACTCGCTCCTCATGCTCATGTGTTCACATCTCTCCACAGTTGGCAGAGCTCCGCCCTTTGGAGAGTCTAATCACTTCCTGACTCTATGTCCAGACATATTTTACAATCCCTGAAAAAAATACACAAGAACGTCAGCTGTCAATCATCATTAAACGTTACATAAAACCTCGTTTTTAACCTCGTGTAACTAATGAAAACAAAACTATTCAGAAAAAAAAGGACTTGGATACAAGACAGCCAAATGATATCTTCAAATCACCACAAAAATCAGACGTGAGAAACATTTCTACCAGGTGTATTAATTTTTTAAAGTTTGACCACAGCCCATCTGGAATGACTGGGGAGATGGATTTTTAACCTATACTGCAGCCAGCCACCAGGGGAGCAGTTTTTGTGGAGACCTCACTTCGAGTCGAGTGAGAGGACGTCCATTTGTTTTACAGTTGGTCACAACCACCACAAGAAACACCAGGAAAAAAACTGACTTGGCTCCGTGCTGATGGAAAACCAAACTGCTTTTCAGGAAGAACGTGATCAGAGGTGAAAAAGGGTCAGAGACACATTCACACCATCCGGCTCAAAGGAGACCATTGGTTAGAGGGTACTAAACCAAGACCATCACAGCTGGGGTCAACTTATAGAGGAAGGGGAGATGGAAACACTGTGGCTGCTCCACCAATCAGAAACATGTATCTAGCAGGCTCCACCCCCTAAGCTCCTGGACTAACGGAAAGTACCACTGAGAACTAAATCTCTGTGAGCAGAAAGTTCCTGCCTCAGAAACCCTGACATGATATCCATCGTTTTTGTCGTGCTGAAAGTGAAAGTAAATCTGTGTCGTACAAATAATCATCCATCCAGCCTGTACGCGCTAACATGACGCCATGAATTAAACATCTCAGGGTCTGAGTCATCCCAGGCCGCGCTCGTCGTCGGTCTCAGGGTTTCAGGGTTTTGTGAGGGATTTCATGAGACAGAAACCGGCTGAGGTCAGTTTATCTGGTCCAGTGATAAAGGAAATGAGAATCAGTTCCTCTTTAACCAAATTACACAACTTCTCTGGGAACGTTTCCAACCAAACCTAACGGCGGAGGAAGGACTCCAGACCTGAACCACGCCGCAGAGGATCCACGAGACCTGAAACCAAACTGAGGGATGAAAGTCTGTTTGATCTGCACCTCCTCAGAAACAGATTCATCTCTGTAAGATAAAAACCAGAGCATAAAACACGTCTTGGTGGCTGTCGGCAGGTATAAAGTGTGATAGTGAGGAGCTTCAGGACAGAGGAGGAACGTCTCTCTGAGCTGAGCCGGTAGTTTTCCAGATGGATGGCTCATCTTCAGATTCTGCCCAGAGACACTGCACCCCCGTCACCACGCAACCCCCCGAGAGCTGCTTGTTTATACCAACAGGAGGCAGCGCTGTCACCGCGCTCCGTCCGTGATCGCAGCCTCAGGGGCTCTCATGTTAACCCCCGGGGAGGCCGCTGTTTAGCTCCCACAACAATGAGCTCATCGCTGGAGGAACTCAGCATCACCAGGGCTGAAACTGGATCCTCAGACCTGCCCCGCTGTTTCAGGGCAGCAACAGGACCATGACGCCTGGGTAATCCAGGGAAACAAGCCCTGTACGTTCAGAGCTTCACCGTCAGCCACTATCAATAAAACAGGAGGAAAATGATCACAGATTATCAGATTATTACAGAGTTATCATCCCTCTGAATAACGTGTCAGCCTGTTCATTTAAACTGAATAATCATGAAGTCAGTGAATCAGCACTGGGCCTACTCTCTGTTTGATTTCCTGAATTTCTCCGTCAGACATGAATCAGAAACATCACTCAGCTCATTTTTTACTTCCTCCCAGTTTCACTGATAAACAGCTCATGTCAGAGGAGGAGAAGGCAACGTAACCTGGATGTGGGACCTCATCTGACTCTGTTTTCTGCTTCATCATGCAAACATGATGTAAAGTCATCTCAGGTCAGACAGTCAAAGGTCATGTGAGGTCATGTGAGGTCATGTGAGGTCACACATTGTGACAGCAGCATCACAACATGATGTTTTCAGGAGTGACATAACAGGAGCTGAGACTGTAGGTGCTGAACAAACCTGAAGTTATATAACAGGACGCATAACTCTGTCAGGTTAGAGTGATATAATACCTGTGTGTGTGTGTGTGTGTGTGTGTGTGTGTGTGTGTGTGTGTGTGTATGTGTCTCGTGTTCATCACTTCTTAAAGTAGGTTGAGGTCGTTACATAAAGTTAGACAAACATGGAGTTAAACCTTTACAGGAAACACACGTCGTGTTTGTTTGTGTTGACTTTGTTTTGATCAGGGCTTGATTGGAGGAAACTCTGATTATCTCTGACATCACTTTACCTGATGCACCTGTCTGCTGTGTTTCTCTACCTGTCTCCATCTTCAGCCTCAGTCTGTCAGTCTGTGTGTGTGTGTGTGTGTGTGTGTGTGTGTGTGTATCTGCTGATAACTCGATGACACAGTCGCTTGGCTCAGGTTTCGTGATCTTATCAAGCGATTAACAAATCCTGCCTGGTCATTGCTCAGCGAGCTGCCTGACAACAGAGGAGCTGTTTGTTTTGACTGAGTGCGCTGAAACTGGGCCACAGGATAGTCTGTCATCTGTGTGTGTACCAGTGTGTGAGTGTGTGTGTGTGAGTGTGTGTGTGTGCAGCTAGAAGCAGACTGTTTCAGTGCTTCATCGTGCAGAATATCTAATTTTAGCACAATACGGTGAAACAAACTCCTGCATGTTCATCTGCAAATCAAGTCTAACTTTTTGTTGATATCTCATCTGTAACTTTTCTCAGCAGAGCAGAGTTCCTGTAAGGAAAACAGACAACACAATGTCAAGGGTCAACGTTGTTGAGGGGGACCCCTAAAACTGCCAGCCCAAGGCAATACAAATAAATAAATAAATAAATAAATAAATAAATAAATAAATAAATAAATGCATGAATAAATAAATAAATAAATAAATAAAACCAGATCAGAGTACAGATCAGTTAACACAGTGAAACAGCAGAGATATTATATAATTGTACTTGTTCACTTATCAAAAACTGTTGAAATTAGCTTCTACACCTTTAAAAATAACGACAGACCCCTGCATCCATAACTCAGAGGCCATAAAGTTACCAAACACCTCCAACAAAAAGTCTTTCTGGTTTAAAACCATGATACACCTTTTACACTGTTACTCATTTATGTGTGTGTGTGTTTACCTTTAAGAGTTTGGCGGGCTTATCGCTGCTTGGTCATCATGTTGAGCTGGTTTCCTGGCAGATGGCGCCCTGTAGTGGACGAGGAAGGAACAACGCTCCCTTCAAACTTAACGTTGATATGAGTTGTATAAAAGTTTGTGAACAGAGAACGATTTGGAGTTTTTATTTATTTGTTCATTCATTTATTTATCTTGTAAATTACATTTAACTCCAAACCACACTTAACGGAATCGTAGTTGTAGCTCTAAGTTGTGGTTTCAAGACGAGGTCAAAGTTCATACGTGTTCTCGCCTGACAATAAAATAAAAACAAAATAAAAAATGAAATAAAATTAAATTAAATTAAAATAAAATACAATAAAATAAATAATTTAATAAATAAAGTAAAATAAATAATGTTTATTTTGTACCTGAAAAGAAAAGAAAAAAACAAGAACACCCTACAGAAAGTCAGAATTTAGAGTTTTAACAGTTTTATAAGTTTTGACAATGCTGTGAACGCGGTAGAAATTAAAAAGATAAAAAGTTAACTTTATAAATTTCTGTAACATATCCAAAAAGCAAGAAAAAGAAGTAAAAAGTATTAGATCAAATCCTTTCTCCAATATTAATCTTATATAAATAAGCTTCTTTAGTAAAACTTAAATGATAAATAAATCAGTTATTATGATTTTTGAATTAATTTATTTTATATCTGAACCTATCACATTTGCAGTTTGAAAAGCACACACAAGACCA
>NW_027437222.1:7500-15000 GCF_033239565.1 Halichoeres trimaculatus | reverse complement strand
CCCTTCAACAAAAGCTTCTTCTGTCTGCAGAGCGAGGGGCTGACCCTGCAGCTCTGAGTTTGTGTGACAGACTCTCCCAGAGTCAGGGGCTGACTGATAAAGAGCTTTCCTCTGTATTAATGATGATAATAATAATAATAATAATACAGTTATACAATTTCATTTGGCAGATGCTTTTGTCCAAAGCGACGTACAACACAAGCAAGAATTTAGACAGAAGAAAAAAACCTATTGACCTATAAAAAATCAATTATAATAATAATAATAATAATAATAATAATAATAAGGATAATAATAATAATAATAATAATAATAAGGATGATAATAATAATAATAATAATAATAAGGATAATAATAATAAAAATATTTATAATAATAATTATAATAACTATAATAATTGTAATAATAATAATAATAATATTAACTTTATTTATATCAAACTTTTAAATCAAACTTTGACAAAGTGCTGCTCACAGATTAAAGCCCTAAGCTCTCAGGGTACAACAAACTTTAAACAGAGAGTAAAAATGGTCATGATATGCTCAGACAGGTGAATATCAGCATTAAAATGCAAAGCATCATGGGAAAGAGAAAAATAACCTGGGAAGAAGAAGATGATGATGATTTCACATCAGGTGAAAACAGGAACGGTTATAAGAAGATATAAATCAGTAAACTGATCAGTGAGAGGGTGAATGAATTCAGGTGTAAATAATGACGTTGGACCAATCAAACAGGGTTTAAGTCAGGTTGGGGGCGGGGTCAAAGATAAATACCTTAAAGATAGAAAATGAAGAAAGAGAAAAAGTCTTTAATCTCGTCCTTTGAAACTTCAGGAGGACTGGATCACGTCACACCTCAAAGTTGATGGAAAAATTCTGAAAATCCTCCTGAGGCTGACGCAGAGATAGAAAAGTGTGAATGGTGTCAGAGATGTTGGTTTTGTTTAGCCCAGGTGATGTGTACAGGTGTTACCATGACACAGAAACCAGCTGTGGTCAGACCGTCAGCTGATCCCTTCGTCTCTTTCCTCCACGTGAAGCTTTAAACCAACCACAGGGACCGAGGATAAATTCATTTCAGTGACTCTAACAGGTTTTATATTCAGGGAATATATTCGCTCGTTGTCAACAGGAAATTGAGGAGGACAAGAAGAAGGCGGAGCAGGAGGGCATCGCCGTGACAACGCCCCGCAAGCCCCGCCCCCAAGAGCCTGAGACGGACAGGAGGAAATCAGAGAAGGAGAACTTCACGGTGACAGTCGACCTCAGCAAAGTGTCAGGGGTAAGACACACACACACACACACACACACACACACACACACTCTGCTCCTGCAGGCTGAGGAAGCCTTTCATGAACTCAGTCCCTCCTTACTGTGATCTGTTTACATCCTCATGCCTGCCAGTTTACCCATCATGCTTTGCATCAGTGTTTGCCAAGCTCTCCAGCCCACGCGTGTGTGTGTGTGTGTGTGTGTGTGTGTGTGTGTGTGTGTGTGTGTGTGTGTGTGTGTGTGTGTGTGTGTGTGTGGGCCGTCTTTTGCTTTGGGGAAAAACCTCAGACTCAGTTTTATTGATAGACCAAAAATCTTCATCAGCACTGAGAATAAAGAGGAGGAGTGAGAGCAGCAGGAGGTCAGGGTTAGGAGCACAGCTGGGAGCAGGAGGAGCTGGGAGCAGGAGGAGCTGGAGCAGGAGGCGCTGGAGCAGGAGGAGAACAGACACAGACGTAACACAGGCTGAATGAGTTAAAGATGGACTAACTGAGTCTCTGTCTCTGTCTGTGTGGTGGTGATCTCTGTCTCCTCTGATAGGATGTGATCTAACGACCCTCTGTGCGTCTGTCAGACATGATGACTCCTGTTATCAAAGTTAACGCAGTAACTTCAGACTGCAGCAGAGAAATGTCATCATGTGTAACCTCTTTATCCCTTTCTTCATGTTCAACCTGCAGCAGATTAAAAACAGACGCCAGCGTCACATGACCACATGACCACACGACCACGTGACCACAGGCTAAACAACAGACTGACGTTAAACATGTTTACAGAGTTTTATTCAGGAGTTTATCCATGTTTGCTTCACTTTACGCTGGTCTGTACGTTCAGAAACACCAAATCATCAGGATCCTGTCTCTCTTCAGGCTCAGCAGCTGGTTGTTTGTTTCTCCTGTCTGTGGTCATTTGTCCAGTTGTTGTTGTTGCTCTCTACTGATGTTTTGTTGTCTCTCTCTCTCCCTCTCTGTCTCGTCTCTTCTCTACACTCCTTCCCTTTATCACTGTTTCTTTCCTGATATCACCTTGTTCTGGTTAAGCAGTAATCTTCAAACTCAGCAATATACGGGAAGGAAACTATATGTATATATATATATCCAATACACTAATAAAGTGTATAGTATCAGACCATAATTCTGTTGTTGTGACGCTGGACAGGATCAAGGTAAAAAAAAGAAAAAGAAAAAGAAACTCACAATCTTTGATGAGTTAACGAACATTTAAGTTTGACTTAATCCAAAATATAGAAAATGTTTCATAGAAACAATGTCTCGGAGCTTTATTCTCAGTATACGTTGATACAACAAGCGCAGAGACTTTTCCTTTAAAGGTTTAATATATTTCATTAAACCTGCTCTTTTTGAGGCGGGTTGACGCCCACAGATTCAGTCTGTGTGAAAATTTATCAAGAGATATTTTGTCTTCCTGAGGCTGTCGTCATGTTTCCACAAACTCCTGGAGAGAGGAGCCGACTTAAGCTTTGGTCAAACCTTCAGTTTAAAAAATCAAACCTGTGTTTAGGAAATGTTTCAACGCGCTGTGGAAACTGTCAGGAAACACATTTTCTTACAAACTAATCAATCTGTGTTTTGTCTTTCTAACTTTTTATTGTTGTTTTTGTTGTTTCTATAAACTCCTGGGAACGTCTGACTCTTTGTTGGAGACGCTGACTTCAGTTTTCCTCAAACCCACAGCTGCTCTCTGCAGAAGTTCATTTAAAAAGCAAACAGACTTTTGGTTTAGAGGCTTTTACTTTAAATATTATTAAACCTGAATTAAAAAAAAAATAGCAACAGAAACAACTTTATGACACATTTTCACCCAGAGATTAAGTTTGCTTATTCATTTATGGAGTGATAATCTGGGGTTTTAGGGTGTTTTTATTTTCTGTTTCTACAAATTCTCAGAGAAAATCTGAATCCTAATCAGAAATCAGAAATTAATCCCTGGGAATATTCAGTGTTAGCATCGCCCATCAAGGCAAGGCAAGTTTATTGATATAGCACATTTCAACATGGCAACTCAAAGTGCTTTACAGGCAGAACAAATCATTGAAAACAATTATAATTTAATTAAAAAGGAGATTAATTAAAAAGATGCAATCAAACAATAAAAAAAAAGATTTTAAAACTGATTTTTAGATCAAATTTGCAGTGCATCACACAGATACAGCAGCTGGAAATAAAACAGAAAGAGGATGGTAAAATAAGCACCAACAAGATAAAAATGTTTAGAGACAATAAAAAGAAAAATAACTGTAAAATAAATAAATGTTGAACAATGTGTTGACCTGTTTGCAGATTTACAGATTGCTCCTCCCTGAGGTGAATAAGTGAGTTCAGGTTAAATAAGTTAGTCCAGGTTAATGATCTAAGTTAGTCCAGGTTAATGATCTAAAGTCCAGCCTGACTCTTAACCAGAGCAGCTGACCTGTACTTTATAAAACCTGCAGGTTAACAAAGTTTTAGGCAGATAAAATCACTTTTTCTGGCATGAGAACAGACTTATCGAGCTGTATTTTGTCTTTTCTGTGATTTTTGTTTTTTCTCCAAACTCCTGAGAAACATCAGTCAGCTGATTAAACCTGCTGACTCAGGTTTCTGTTAAACCTGGATGTTAGAAAAGTTTTTGGCAGCTTAAAGTAGTTTCCTCTCCCGTAAACAGAGTTAGCTCTGATCTCTACAGCAGGGTTTGCTCAGTTTAAGGATTTTTGTTTCTACAAACTCCAGACGAACGTCTGACTCTGCGTTAGAGGAGCTGACTGATTATATCAAACTGTAGATTGAAAAATGTTTCAGCAGCTGAAATCACTTTTTCTGCTTCAGTGTCACCCAGCGATGAAGTTTGCTTCAAGCAGTTTTTGTCTTTTCTTATGAGTTTGTCAGAATAATCTGTCTCATTTTGCTGAATTCAGCCTTAAAAAGATTCTGACGGTTCCTCGCTCCGACTCCTGGTCGATGTTTTTGATTTTCATCATTTCCTGTTTGACTCTGATCAAACGCTTTGACCCGTACGCAGAGCGATCAGAGGAAGCAGCGTCTCTGCCTCTTCATCACACCGTCACCTTCTGGTTCAGTCTCTGCTGGTCTCAGGATCCAGAGTCTGGTCCTGGTCTTAGACCCGTGTCCGGTGGTGATGAGGTCAGCTGGTTCACCTCCTGTTTCTCCCCGCAGGAGAAGAGGGTGGTCAACGACTGGAAACCTGGAGCTCCTCGTGGCAGGAAGGCGTCGAAGGAGGGCGACGGCCACGGCGGGCAGAGCGACGGGCACAGCAGCCCCCCCAGGAGGACGGGGTCGGGACGCGTGGGCCGAGGAGGTCAGAGAGGAGGAGGAGGAGGAGGAGGAGGAGGAGGACGGCAGGAGAGGAGGGAGTGGGAGCCCAGAACGCCCAGAGATGGAGAGCCAGGAGAGCCGGGACAGGGACGCAGAGGAGGGAGGAGAGGCCGAGGAGGAGGAGGAGGAGGAGGAGGAGGAGGAGGAGGAGGAGGAGAGGGAGGCACACCAGGAGGCACACCAGGAGGCATGGACAGGAAATCCAAGGTGAGAGCTTCACTGATGTTTAACAGTTTACAGAGGAGCTGATCACCTCCTCCACTCAGACAGGAGGAGGTGATGGAGAGGAGGTCTCCTCCACTCAGACAGGAGGCGGTGATGGAGAGGAGGTCTCCTCCAGTCTAACAGGAGGAGGTGATGGAGAGGAGGTCTCCTCACACTCTAACAGGAGGAGGTGATGGAGAGGAGGTCTCCTCCACTCTAACAGGAGGAGGTGATGAGAGGAGGTCTCCTCCTCTCTAACAGGAGGAGGTGATGGAGAGGAGGTCTCCTCACACTCTAACAGGAGGAGGTGATGGAGAGGAGGTCTCCTCCACTCTAACAGGAGGAGGTGATGAGAGGAGGTCTCCTCCTCTCTAACAGGAGGAGGTGATGGAGAGGAGGTCTCCTCCGCTCTAACAGGAGGAGGTGATGGAGAGGAGGTCTCCTCCTCTCTAACAGGAGGAGGTGATGGAGAGGAGGTCTCCTCACACTCTAACAGGAGGAGGTGATGGAGAGGAGGTCTCCTCCTCTCTAACAGGAGGAGGTGATGGGGAGGAGGCCTCCTGGCTCTAACAGGAACATGTTTGTTTCTCCTACAGGAGTGGGAGGAGAAGAGGAGGCAGAACATCGAGAAGATGAACGAAGAAATGGAGAGAATAGCCGAGTACGAGAGAGGACAGAGGGTAGGAGGCTCTGGGTCTGGGTCTGGGTCTGGGTCTTGGTCTTGGTCTGGGATGGAGGGTCTGGGTATGTGGTGGGGGCTCTGGGTCCGGGTTTTGGGGTGGAGGCCCCTGGTCTGGGTTTGACATGAAGGCACTGAGTCTGGGGGTTGGGGGCACTGGGTCTTAGGTGGGGGGTTGGGTCTCTGGCACTGGTTCTGATGGGTTGGGGCTTTAGCTCTGGGTGGGGGCTCTGGGTCTGGGTCTGGGTCTGTAGGTTAGGGCTCTGGGTCTAGGGCTGAGGCTCTGGGTCCGTGGGCTCTGGGTCTGGGGTGGAGGCTCTGGGTCTAGGTTAGAGGCTTTGGGTTCAGGTCTGGGTCTGGGGTGGGAGGCTCTGGGTCTGGGTTAGGAGGCTCTGGGTCCAAGGGGTTTTGGGCCTGTGGTTAGGGGGTCTGGGTATATGGTGGGGTTTTGGTTGGAGGCTCTGTGTCTGGGTCAGTGTCTGGGTCTGGGTCTGGGGGCTCTGGGTCTGGGTCTGGGGGGTCTGGGTTTTAGGTGGAGGCTCTGGGTCTGGGTCTGGGTCTGGGGGGTCTGTGTCTGGGTAGGGGACTCTAGGTTTCAGGTGGAGGGTCTGGGTTTTGGGTTTTGGGTCTGGGTCTGGGGTCTCTGGTTCTGGGTCTTGGTGGGAGCTTGGGTCTGGGTCTGGGGGCTGTGGGTCTTGGTGGGGGGGCTCTGGGTCTGGGTCTGGGGCTCTGGGTCTGGAGGCTCTGTGTCTGGGTCTGGGTCTGGGTCTGGGGCTCTGGGTCTGGGTCTGGGGCTCTGGGTCTGGAGGCTCTGGGTCTGGGTCTGGGTTTTGGGTGGAGGTCTGGGTCTGGGGTCTCTGGGTCTGGGTTTTGGGCTCTGGTTGTTGGTGGAGTTAAACTCTGAGTCCTCCTTCCTCCCCCTGCAGCCGGACGCAGACAAACCCATCAGGAACTTCCTGGACGACCCGCGGCGCTCGGGTCCGGCTCCTGACACGGACCGTAAGGAGGGCAGCAGGAGACACGTTAGGAACTGGGGCGGACTGGACTTCGACAACGTGAAGACGGGAACCGAGCTGGAGAAGGAGTGGACTGTGAGTCAGCCTGTAAGACCAGCCCGGGTCTCTGGGACCCAGAACCAGTCCAGTACTTGTCTGACCCCCTTCTGTCCCTGCAGAGCCGCAGACCGGGTCCCAAAGGCTCCGTGGACATGACGATGTCGATGACGGGCCGCGAGCGCGCCGAGTACCTGCGCTGGAAGAAGGAGCGGGAGCAGATCGACGAGGAGCGGCTGGCTCGCCACCGCAACGCCACGGGCCAGTGGAGGCGGGAGTGGGACGCTCAGAAGACAGAGAACATGTGAGGCGGGGAGGGGGCGGGGCCTGTTTAGGGTCTAACAGGAAGTCAGTCTCACTGAGACGAGCTTTAGGAATAAAAACGACTTTTTACCTGACGACATATTTTACTTCACTCTGTGAACGACTCAGGCGACGCCTCGATCGTTTCCTGTCATGAAAAAAGACGATTTTCTGTTTTCGTTTTGTTTTCGTCAGCTGATCGTGGCTCATGCTCCGTCTAAAAACAAACTTTAAATTTAGTGGTTGGCGCTCGCTGAGCGGCGTCTGTCAGTGTCAGCTGATCCTCACCCTGCAGCTCTTTCACAGGTTCAAGGAGGACCCAGCTGCCGCCGCAGAGGGCGCCACGGCCGAGCACGGCAGCAGGAGAGGTGAGTCCCCACACACACACACACACACACACACACACACACACACACACACACACACACACACACACACACACACACAGATACCTCCTCAGGCTCCCGTTGCCGTGGTTACCCGTCATCATCTGGGACCATCAGGCGCTCCACCCCAGGTCTCTGCTCGTCTGACAGGAAGTGGCTCTGACCCGTCGACACAAACACACTTCATTCACACCAAACACACCACAGGACACGCCGCAGCCGCCGCCGCCGCCGCTGCTGCTGCTGCTGCCCTGTCTTCACTTCATTAAC
>NW_027437222.1:0-2500 GCF_033239565.1 Halichoeres trimaculatus | reverse complement strand
CTTTATCTGCTCCTCTTTGTCTCAGCTCTGATCCTCCTCCTAACGGGAGCTCTCAGTCTCTCCTCCTCTTCTGTCCTCTGAGGACGCTTTAACCCTGGCTCTTTCCTCTTTCCCTCAGATCCTCTGTCTGACCTTCCTGCCTCCTTCATCCCTCCTTCCTCTCTCCTTCCTCCCTCCTTCCTCTCTCCTTCCTCTCTCCTTCCTCTCTCCTTCCTCCCTCCTTCCTCCCTCCTTCCTCCCTCCTTCCTCTCTCCTTCCTCCCTCCTTCCTCTCTCCTTTATCCCTCCGTCCTCCCTCCTTAGGCTGCTCATCAGATCTGTCTTCCTCTAGCTGTTTGTCTCTCTTCTGTTCCATCCTTCTTTAACCTTCTTTAACCTTCTTTAACCTTCTTTGACCTTCTTTGACCTTCTTTAACCTTCTTTAACCTTCTTTGACCTTCTTTAACCTTCTTTAACCCTCTCTAACCTTTCTTCTCTGTCCGTCATCACCAGGCAGTAGAGAAATCATTGATCCTTTCTCTGTCTCACCTTTATGGCTTCTCCAAATCTGTGATCACCTGATGTTAAAATCTACAGATCCTCTGAGGAGTCAGGATAATCGTCCAGGATTGATTCAGTTTGGATTATTTTATAACTTCCTGTTTTCTGGGATAAAGACGGATGAGAAAGAGGGAAACGTGTGGCGTGAGGATGGCTGCATGTAAAAACCCTCAGAGCTTTGGTTTTAACCCGTGTGTCTGTGTTCGGCCTCAGAGCCTCAGGAAAAGCTTCACAGACGTCACTGGATGTTGGGAGCCTCCAAAAGTTAAACCAGTTAATTAAACTGGTTTGATCCTGGTCCAGCTCCTCTGCTCCTGAGTCAAACCAAAGCTTCAGTCTGACGTTAACGTCCCACAGCGTGTTTTTCTACCTTTGTCATCACAAGCTCATCACTTCCTGTCATCGTCCTCTCTGACCCGTCCTCTCTGACCCATCCTCTCTGACCATCCTCTCTGACCCTGTCCACTCTGACCCTGTCCACACTGACCCTTCCTCTCTGACCCTGTCCTCTCTGACCCATCCTCTCTGACCCTGTTTACTCTGACCCATCCTCTCTGACCCTGTCCACTCTGACCCTGTCCACACTGACCCTTCCTCTCTGACCCATCCTCTCTGACCCTGTCCTCTCTGACCCATCCTCTCTGACCCATCCTCTCTGACCCTGTCCACTCTGACCCATCCTCTCTGACCCTGTCCACTCTGACCCATCCTCTCTGACCCTGTCCACTCTGACCCTGTCCTCTCTGACCCTGTCCTCTCTGACTCTGTCCTCTCTGACCCTTCCTCTCTGACCCTGTCCTCTCTGACCCATCCTCTCTGACCCTGTCCACTCTGACCCATCCTCTCTGACCCATCCTCTCTGACTCTGTCCACTCTGACCCATCCTCTCTGACCCATCCTCTCTGACCCTTCCTCTCTGACTATGTCCTCTCTGACCCTGTCCTCTCTGACCCATCCTCTCTGACCCTTCCTCTCTGACCCTGTCCTCTCTGACCCATCCCCTCTGACCCTGTCCTCTCTGACCCATCCTCTCTGACCCTGTCCTCTCTGACCCATCCTCTCTGACCCTTCCTCTCTGACTCTGTCCTCTCTGACCCTCTCCTCTCTGACCCATCCCCTCTGACCCCTCCTCTCTGACCCGTCCTCTCTGACCCTGTCCTCTCTGACCCATTCTCTCTGACCCTTCCTCTCTGACTCTGTCCTCTCTGACCCTCTCCTCTCTGACCCATCCCCTCTGACCCCTCCTCTCTGACCCGTCCTCTCTGACCCTGTCCTCTCTGACCCATTCTCTCTGACCCTGTCCTCTCTGACCCCGTCCTCTCTGACCCTTCAACTCTGACCCATCCTCTCTGACCCTTCCACTCTGACCCTTCCTCTCTGACCCTCTCTGTTGGTCATGTGACACAGAAAACTGATTGATTTCTCCATCTCCTCCAGAGGACAGTAAGCGGCCTCCCAAAACGCCAACATTTGGTGACTTCCTGTCCCAGGGCAGGACCCCGGGTCCAGAGGAGACCGAGGCAGAGGGAGGACCAGAGGACAGAAACCCAGCTACAGGTGAGTCTGAGAATCTGCTCCTGTGACGATAACGCCGTCCAACAACATGTCTTTGTTTTATTAACGTGGAAACGTGTGTTTCAGCATGCACGACAACCGCTGGGAGGCAGAGAAAGAGGAGGAGGACAAGGAGAAGGAGAAGGAGAAGGAGAAGGAGAAGGAGGACAAGACAAAGAAAGAGGAGAAGCCCAAGAAGAAGGAGAAAGAGGAGGAGAAGTCCAAATCTCCTCCTGCAGAGAAGGTAGAGCTTTGTCTTCACCACGTTCACCTCCAGAGAAACGCTCAGACTGAAAACACCAGTTCACCTTTTCACCGTCTGTCTGAAAAACCAGAAAAAGACGTGTTCATGGGAAAGTGTTTTTAAATAATGAGTTTAAAGCTGAATGTTTGGTGTTTTTCTTTAA
>NW_027437221.1:402188-403420 GCF_033239565.1 Halichoeres trimaculatus | reverse complement strand
GCCTGCCTCAGCAATCTTTATTGTTCCTCACTCTTCTGCTTATTATCTCTCTGTAACACTGCTGTCTCCTTTGTTTTTTATAGCCTCCCACATTCACTGTGTGGCTCTCCTTGTCGAACTCTGACACTGTTTTCTTCTCCTTCTCTTTTTCTGTCAGACAAGGAACATTTTATGTCCAGCCCACTGCTCTCTACCTGCCTAATCCCAGACGTTCACATCTATAATTCATAGCCTCCCACTCCTTACCCTTGAGCTCACTTTTCCCGCCCATATGATCTGTGACTGCACTCTCATCTATAAAGTCTGTGCTGGCTCCACTTCCTCAGCTGTCATTTTTTTCTGATGTGGACAGGTTATCTCTGGGTAATAAAGGGTGATGGTGGTTGCTGGCGCTGCTGGGCCGGCAGAAGCGTTTATCCCATGGAGCAGCAGTGAGTCGGCTCATGTGTCTGTGTGCAAGCTGATTAGCAGACCCTCAAAGTGGTCTGCACCCCTGCAGCCATGTGACTCCCACCAGCACAATTTCACGCCAGCATACCAGCCTTTCTGTGCTCTCCGTTGTCAGCTAAATCCTGCAGCCATGTGGGGTTTCCACACTTTAGCAATTTGCCCCCCAGTGCCAACACTTCCACAACCCCCATCCCTCCTCCCACTCTCTCAAAAAGCTTCAATCTCTTAATATTGATGGGATTTGCATTACAAGATAATGCTAGCTTCAGGTGTTTGAGAAAAAAAGGAAAACTGTTCTTTCAATGACACAAAGTTGAAATTTCTCAAAGCTTTCTCTGTGCTTGCTTTTGCTCTATTTGAGTGGTGCACCTTGATCAAAGAAGAGTCGTTAGAAATTTCTCTGAGCAATCAATGGGTAAGATTGTTATTTAAATAGGACCGGGGTATAGTTGGGACATGATTAAGATTTTACTTTTTCCTGTACAACCCCCCCCCCCCCCCCCCCCCCCCCCTCCCCCCAACCATAAACAACATGTTTTTGTGTATAATCACACCATCAGTAAAGAGGGCAATAATGATGAAGATTTCCATCAGTAAATAGCACCGTATTTTTTCTATAGTTTCTATATAAAATCTTACTCTGCCAGGTGGGTCAGTATTGAGTTCACAAAGGCTACTGAGAAACCTAAATCTGGAAACGTCTTCCATTTGATTCTGACACTGCAAAATAAAGACAGACTGGGAGCTATATTTTCCGTATTTGAAATAAACAGCTGTAAGTA